>NC_142799.1:41494352-41664953 GCF_049724085.1 Artemia sp. Qi Xiang Cuo
TATAAAATGAACATACATTAATTAAAAAAAACTTTTTCACACAATAAGTTTTTCAAAGAAAAGTAAAGAAATCCATTAAACCAAAAATGAGCAAAAATAAAATCAAATAATCTACCAAGCGTGAAAATACCACAAATCAGCGTCGATAAATAAATGAAACACAAAACGAACAGAAATTACAATAAATAACAGTCATACTCAAAACGAGCAGAAATTAAAATAAGCAGGGTTCAAAACCCATATGCCTTCCTATGGCCAGAACATAATTTGCACTTTACATGAAAAAAAAACTACAAATGAATGTGCATGTCAGTTTAATATACATATACTGATATTTAGTAATCAAAATGTTTATATTATTTGGTTTATTAAAGTTATAATTGTAAAAACATTTAAATTTTTTCAGTAGAGTGCAAATTATTATTTTTATTTTAAAGAACATTTTATAAAAGCTAGAAGCAATAAAATAGCTAATAAATAAAGACATTGGAGTTTATAAGGACGTTAGCGAAGAACCTGATACTGCATAGGCCTCTGTTAAAAAAAAATAACAACAAAGGTTCGGCGTTATGGTTTCATAGTGACAAAAGACAAGCCAAGACAAAAGTTAAAGGTCCAATCGAAAAAAATCAGAAAATAAAGATGTTCAACATTGTACAAGAGCTCTTAGCGATTAATACCTTTAAATATAGACATTGAACTTTAAAGATACGTTAAGAAAGAGCCTGGTACTGTATTAAATGCTGTTGAACTTCAGATTAAAACTCTCAGTGAAGGAATAGCAATAGCTAAGGACGCTAGTAATTCTGAGGACGTTGACAAAGGATGTAATTATTTAGGTAAATCTGAAACAAATGCTGGTAAAACCACAGCCAGTACCAAAAGACGTAGAAATCAGGCCAACAATAATCGAAACACTAAGAAATCAGTGTCGTAATTTTACAAAGGCACTACTTCTATTTTAAGATTCATTAACTTAAGCAAAGTAAAAACAACATGCCATGATTTAACTTATAGTGGTTGAGAATGATGGTCGTTTGAACAACAAGAAGAAATTTGTTGAATATCCCGGAACATCGGATGTGACTAGACATTTCCAAACAGCTAAAGCAAAGGGAATGAAAAAATGTTCAAGAAGATGCTTAATGACAATGAAGCATGAATAAATACGTATTGAGAAAACAAGCGAAAGTGAGAATCGCAAACAGCTAAAGCAAAAGGCATGGAACAAACGGCAGTGAGAATCACATTGAATTGCTAACAAAAATTCGGAACAGCTAATGTGATTAGAAGCTGTAAAGGACGGTTTTTGGTATGTATGACGTCTTAAGTAATTATAAAAGACAGGACATCAAACTGCTAGATCAAAATACATGAAAAAATATCTGAGGTAATGATGAACAAAAATAAAAAATGAAATCTAAGGTTGATAGCCAGGTGATGGCGATAACCACATGGAATACATAGACGAAGTCTGTACTCGGAAGTGAACAGCAGTGAGAATCACAACGAATTTCATGAGAACACAAATCCTTTAAAATTTGTGATTCTGTAAAGGATTAACAGGAAGAAGGCATCGAATGCACGCTAAACCTTCTTAATTCAATTGAGGCTGCTGATTTGACTCTTCCTGAATTAAAACCAAAGAATAACGCGATAATCATGCCATTAGCTGTTTGATTTTCAAATTCAATTTTTAGTAGTAATTTTCAACTTTTTTGAAAAAACGATCTAGATAGGTCATCGATTTAGATAGGTCATCGGAAAATTCATTTCATTAGAGCCTTAATCTTGGAAAAGTATTTTTCATATAAATGACGTCACATTTATCTATCTTCATATTGCAATTTAAAGAGCAAATTACATCATTTTTTTCCAAGAAATACAATTGTTTTTTTTATATCTATGATGCATGCCGCCTTCAGTGCTCAAAAAAGAAAACTTTTTTGTTTTTCTTATTTTGGAGCAGTGAAAACTGTTTCGTGGAGGTCCTTGCTGGAATATCTACTTTAGTCATTTTCGTTTCTTTTCTGTCCACTGGCTGATATTACACTCGTTTTCTCGGTTACTTTTTGATTATTTTTTTTTCTTTTTGCCTAACAGCGTGAGGCAATGCTTTTCAATAAATTATAATTAATTCACTGGTTCAAAATTTCGCTCGATCGCTTTTCAGAACCCTTTGGGCTAGAATTATTGTTTTACCCCATAGAATGGCAAAAAATGCTACATTTTTTCAACACTATTTTTCCGAAAAGTAAAAAAGTTAGTAGAAAGATGGAATTTTCTTTTTAATGAGCCCCTGACCGATACTCCAGAGACATTGGTTCAATAGGATCTCCCCTGGGCTAACAAAAAACAGTCAAACAAATAAACACTAATCCGAGACCAACTTTTTCGAAAAAATGCAACATTTTAAATTGTTGTAAAACCTCTACAATCGAGTTCTCTTATAAACTCAATTTGATTACTCAATTTGGTGTACTTGTCAATAAAATCACTCGCTCTTTTCGGTCGCTTTACCCCTTTTTCGAATATCGGGCACAATTTCCTAGGTTCGTGACTTCTGAGAGATAACTTTAAACATAAGGAATTATCTATATTTGGAATCACCTTAAAAATTCAATCCTTATAGTGCATAAATTGTTATCAAAAGTTCCTTTTTTAGAGTTTTGGTTACTATTAGCACGAGTCGTTCATTACTTACAAATTGTTACCATCGACTGTGTAATATAAGAACGCAGCATAAAACCCTATTATTCCATTTAATGTCAATAAAAACAAAGTTTCTGGTGTCAGCATAACCATCCTGGTAAATCTCTTGACGATGAATTCTGCCCCCCCTCCCTCCCACCGTACCTTGGGCCGACAAAAATTCGAAAAAAATTATTTACGTTACAAAAGGAAATGTTTTCACGTAATAAGAAAAACCTATTACCCTCCATCACCCTTATTCAGGCTTAGATCAAACGAATGGAGATCAGAGGTTAATTCTAACTTCTTCCGATAGACCCCTTTCTCTTGTTTGTCTGAAAGCTCATGGAGAGTTTGACAATTTGCGTATTGAAATGCTTCTTGGAAACACCGTAAAAATTCAATCCTTATAGTGCATAAATTGTTATCAAAAGTTCCTTTTCTAGAGTTTTGGTTACTATTAGCACGAGCTGTTCCTTACTTACAAATTGTTACCACCGACTGTGCAATATAAGAACACAGCACAAAACCCAATTATTCCATTTAATGTAAATAAAAAAAGTTTCTGGTGGCAGCATCACCCTCCTGGTAAATCTTTTGACGATGTTTACTCCCCCCCCCCCCACCTTACCTTGGGTCGGTAAAAATTCAAACAAAATCATTTACGTTACAAAAGGAAATGTTTTCGCGTAATAAGAAAAACCTATTACCCTCCATCACCTTTATTCAGAGCTTAGGTCAAACGAATGTAGATCAAAGGGTAATTCTAACTTCTTCCCATAGACCCCTTACTCTTGTTTGTCTGAAAGCTCATGGAGAGTTGACAATTTGTATATTGAAATGCTCTTTTCGAAGCAACTTACACCCCCTCCTCCGTACAATAACCTATCGCTCCACCTTCATAATTGCTGATTTTCGATATTTATAAATCATTTGGATACCTCAGAATGCTCAATGAATGCCCTTTTGAATAGCCCTTTTGGGATTTCCCCCCTTTTCTGAAAATCCAGGAAATTTTCTCAGGCTAGCAGCTTTTGATGGATAACTTCAAACTTAATGAGTTTTATATATTTGAAATCAGAATGAAAAAGAAATCCTTTTGATATATTACTTGCCATCAAAGCTGCCTTTTTTAGAGTTTCAGTTATCATTAGCCCAAGTCGCTCCTTACTTCATTACTACGAACTGTTTGACAAGGAAAGAGGTCAAACTTTTTGCTATGACAGAAGTAAGAATCTAAGGAGTAATCGTTTGGGGATTCTGAGAGTGTATTCTGCTTTCGAAGCAAGGGTATATTGCATCCTTTTCCCATGTGTACAAGTTTTATTTGCGAGTTTTACGAGTTATGAGTCTTACGAGTTTTATTTACGAGTTTTATTTGCGCAATGTTCAGTGGTTTCAAAGCAATGTGCCAATGTTGAAGGAGCATGCAGAGAAGGGCACAATCCTTCTCCCAAATATAAGTTTTTTAGATTTTCCTTTCTCTTACTACTGAATTCCACAGGTTTTTTTCTTTTCTCAAATTTGTACCAATATATATTCTAGCGTACACATTTATTACTATCTAATGTGGGTTCAATCAGGGTGTCATTTTGTAATTATCATCAGAAACAATGGATGGCAATTTTCACACTGGTTGATTGGAACAATGAGATTTTTCCCTAACTTGACAGTATTTGTGATAACAAGTAAAATCCTTTACAATAAAATAAAATAAACAAAAAAACTTTATGCAACTACAAGAATAAAAAATTGCACTTTGTCTGATGATAGAACAAAATTTTCCTTTTTTATATTGTACTTTTGGTAATGGCCAAAAAATCAATGAAACCAAAAATGATGAGAAAATGATTTTGTCTCAATTTGTTTGAACACCTATTAAACCGCTTTATGAAATTAAAATAACCGCATAATAGATTAACACTGTATTTCATCGCTCTTCTTTGCTTGTTAGGTCTTTGCGCTGAAAAAAACCCAAACCAGTTGGTTTGTGTCTCCTCATATTGAATTCAAAAACCACAACCACCAAACGACTCTATCCGAATGACACTCTCCTTGAGTGCACGCCTGGTTTTTCAAAAAAAAGTCCTACATTTAAAGAACAGTCAAAGTTTCGTGATTTTAAGCAGTTGGATGCCGCCCAAATCCCTGAATAAAATGGATCAGTTTTCCAGGTCCATCGTGTATAGACAGACCTCCCATTTGCTCACAAAGGACCCTTAAATATGTCCTGCAAATTCCAAAACAAAAAAGAAAAGGATTAAAAAAAAGTTACTTGTCTAATAGCTTCTATATTTCTATCTAATAAAGTCTTTGCTATATCAACAGAAAGGAGTCGTGAAAAGTGTCTAGCGGTTTCTATAGTATTTCTTTGAAAATGACGGTATACTTAGGTGCTTCAACTAGTCTTCTAGTTAATTTAATAGAGGAACCAATGAACAGTCGAAAGATGAAAGGATTGTAACAAGCATCAAATTTGTGATAATAGTTCTGAAAGCTTTCACAGTAGCGATGCTTTGTCATTCTAATTGGTTGATATTCCTCTAAAGGCCTTTGAATAGTCCCAAATATACAAAAGTTACAACCTTCCCTCTTTTGCTGCAAAAGAAATGTCGGAGCACGTTGGAGCATGCTTTTTATCTTCAGATGTTTTTTTTCTTTCGTCAATATATTCTGTAGTGAATCCAAAAGAAAGAAAATGAAAACAAACCTTGTGAGCTCTATTGTTAAGTTATTTAGGATCAATATTTTCCATTTCTTGTCTGACAGAAATTGAAACATGACAAAAAATTCTTAAAAAACAAATAAAAATGAACACTTCTTTGGAAGAATACAGTCTTATTCTTAAACGCCAAGTATTATTTTGTGTTAATTTTTCAGCTAGTGTTCTTATTCTAATAAGAATTTAGGTATTTAATTTATTTATTATAATTTAGAATTTATTTTAATTAAAATAAAATAAAATTAGTTGAAACTGAAATAAAATGTAAATGAATATAACCTAAAAATAATACATACTGTTTATTTAGTACTATTGTATAATGTTCACATAAATATTTTTCTTTATACGTTTGTAACTTTTACTGTGCCTAAGGTGGTGGCGAATCTTGATTCAGTGACTCCTCCTCCTCCCACCATACCGCTGCTAGACATTAAACTCTTTACCGGGTGTCGAAATGTCTTGCCCAAAACCTCGTGTTTCTACCCCCCAGATCCACCCTTAGATGCTGTTATGGTTTATCTTTCCTGCCTGCCTTCAAAAGATGTGCCGATATCGCACGCTTAATTAGCATATAGTCTCATTTTAAGAGATTCTCATTTGGAGTCAGTTCAGAGTAAAGACATGGAGCGATGCGGTCTGAGTCTTTTGTGTTCACAATAAGTCCAATTGAATCAGTTCCCAAGTCCCACAATTTCACACCGAGTTTAGGTTAGCCTCTTTACCAGTCATAATGGAGCCCTCCTAAGAGTAATTCTTCCTATTACCAAGCAAATCTAAATATAAAGCATGAAATT
Organism: Artemia sp. Qi Xiang Cuo; assembly: GCF_049724085.1. Classification (NCBI taxonomy): domain Eukaryota; kingdom Metazoa; phylum Arthropoda; class Branchiopoda; order Anostraca; family Artemiidae; genus Artemia; species Artemia sp. Qi Xiang Cuo. Next base: position 41,500,560 of record NC_142799.1, read on the forward strand.
TAGTTGTGATTCGACAGCCCCTTACACAATATTCATGACTTAAATTGCTTGAATGGGGCTTTTAGGAACAAACCATGCAAAATTTCCGATAAATTGTTCGGATATTGCCTAGTCACATAAGAAAATAAATTTGCACGTAACAATTCAATTGATTAACTTTTAACTATTTCAACTCATGAGGGGAAACCACTGTCTAGAATACTGACTTAAAACATGAAAAAAAATTTCTTACGTTGACCATTGGATAAAGGTGTGGGACTATTGTTTTATGTAATGTTGACAAAGTTCAAACTAAACTGTGCTTAAAAATATTATTACACGCAATAACTGACAAATACTCGAGATTTTCACTCCGGATCTCCAAAAGTATTTTTTGGGAGTAAAATAACTGAGGATCTGGAAGGTGCAGCCAGACGGTATAATAAAAAGATATTGAATTAGCATGGCCCAGTCAAACAGTTCGTGGTAACGAACTGTAAGTAAGGAGCGACCCGGGTCAATGGTAACTGAAACTCTAAAAAACGGAATTTTGATATCAATAGATACATCAGAAGAATCAGATTTTAATTCTAATTTCAAATATATAAATTTCATCAAGTTTAGTCTTACCCATCTAAAGTTACGCGCCTGAGAAAATTTGCCTGATTTTCGAAAAAAGGTGGAAAGACCCCCTAAAAGCTATAGAATCTTAATGAAAATTACATCATCAAATTCAGCGTAACAGAGGACCCTACTGTAGAGGTTTCAAGCTCCTATCTCCAGAAATGTGGAATTTTTCATTTTTTGCCAGAAGAAAGATCACGGATGCGTATTTATATGTTTTTTGTTTTTTTTTTTCCCTAGGGTGATCCTATCGACCCAGTGGTCCTAGAATATCGTGGGAGGGCTTATTGGAACGGAAATTAAAAGTTCTAGTGCCCTTTTATTTGACCAAAAAAAATGGAGGGCAACTAGGCCCCCTCCCACGCTCATTGTTTTCCCAAAGTCACCCAATAAAAATTTTGAGATAGCCATTTTGTTCAGCATGGTCGAAAATATTATAACTATGTCTTTTAGGATGACTTAATCCCTCGAAGTCCCCAGGGGGAGGGCTGAAAGTTATGAACTTTACCCAATGTTAACATATAGTATTGGTTATTGGGAAGTATACAGAAGTTTTCAGGGGGAATTTTTTCTGGTGGAGGGGGGTGGGGTGGGTGGGGGGTTGTATGGGAGGGTCTTTTCATGAAGGAAGTTTTCATGGGGGAAGGGACATTGCTATGAAGGGGGCGCCGGATTTCCCATCATTATTTTAAAAAAATCAGAAATTAAATATAAAAAAACAAGTTTTTCAACTGAAAATAAGGAGCAACATCAAAACTTAAAACGAACAAAAAAATATTATCTATATGATGGGGTTCACCTTCTAGTCAATACCTCGCTCTTTAAGCCAAACATTTTTTTAGTACTTTCATAAGAGCTATTTATTCTAATTAACGGCCTTTGTGATTAAGAGGTCATTTTTAAAGAATTGGAACAAAATTCGAACTTTAGCTTAAAGAGCAAGGTATTGACTAGGGGGCAAACTCCCTAATATACATATTAAAAATATATGAATATAGAAGTTCGTTGCGCAAGTTAATTCGTAAGTTACGTATATTTATTACTAATAAAAACGTTCGTAAATAAAATTCAACAAGTTTCGAGAAAGCCATTTAACCAAAAAAAAGTAAAATTAATACGCAAATTTTGTTTTAATTATTCATGCACGGTAAGCCAAAATCAAAACCTGCATTAATTAAAAAACATTCACAAATGAAATAAAAAAAACAAGTTTTTTTTTTACTGAAAGTAAGGAACGACGTTAAAACTTAAAACGCACAGAAATTATTCTGTATATGAAAGGGGCTGTCGCCTCCTCAACGCCTCACTCTTTACGCTAAAGTTTGACTTACTCATAACTCATTTTTGTTTTTAACAATAAAATTGTGTTTCAATTGCAAATTTTTTAAATTAACTTTAACGAAATTCACACCATCAGATTCAGCTTATCAACGAACATTATTAAAGAAGCTTCAAACTCCTATCTGCAAAAATGTGGAATTTTGCATTTTTAATTAACTTTAACGAAAATTACACCATCACATTCAGCTTATCAGAGAACCCTAAGAAGTTTCACAGTCCTATCTGCAAAAAGAAGGAAATTTGCATTTTTGGCTCGAAGAAAGATCACGATGCGTGCCCTCCAAAAAATGGAGGGCAACTAGGCCCCCTCCCACGCTCATTTTTTTCTCAAAGTCACCCAATTAAAATTTTGAGATAGCCATTTTGCTCAGCATAGTCAAAAATCTAATAAATATGTCTTTTACGATGACTTATCCCCCACAGTTCCCAGGGGAAGGGCTGCAAGATATGAACTTTGCCCATTGCTTACATTTTGTGTTGATTATTTTGAAGTATGCAGACATTTTCAGGAAGAATTTTTTTCTGGTGGGGGGGGCTGGAGGAGGGTGTTACTCGGAAGAATATTTCCCTAGAGAATATTTTTATGGATTAAGGGATCTTTCTATGAAGGGTGCGCCGGATTTCCAAGCATTATTTAAAAAACGATCAGAAATTAAATTTAAGAAAAAACAAGTTTTTTCAACTGAAAGTAAGGAGCAACATTAAAACTCAAAACGAACAGAAATTGTTACGTATATGAAGGGGTTCTCCCCCAAGTCAATACCTCGCTCTTTACGCTACAGTTTTTTGTAGTGCTTTCAAAAGAGCTATCTATTCTAATTAAACAGCCTTTGTGATTCAAGGTTTTGTGAATTAATTTTTTTTTCACATTTAACGTAAAGAGCGTGGTATTGACTAAGGGGAAACCCCATCATATACGTAATAACATATACGCAATAAAAAAACAAAAAACAAGCGATACGGCTCAATAGTAATCGAAACTTTTAAAAACGGAATTTTGATGTCAATAAATGTATCACAAGAATGGGCTTATAATGCTGATTCTAAATATATAAACTTTATTAAGTTTAGTATTACTCATCAAAGGCTATGAGCCTGAGAAAATTTACCTGATTTTTTAAAGAGGGAGGAAACATCTCCTACAAGTGAAAGAATTTTAATGAAAATCCCACCGTCAGATTCAGCGTATCAGAAAACCCTGTAACATAGGTTTCAAGCTCATATCTGCAAAAATCTGCAGCTATATCTGCAACGTATTTTTTGCCAGAAGAAAAATATACGAATATAGAAGTTCGTTACGTAAGTTAAATTGTAAATTACGTCAGAACCAAAATTAGAGACAGCCATTTAGCAAAAGAAGAGTAAAATTTTTATGCAAATTTTGTTTAATTATTCAATGGCGGTTAGCCAAAATAAAAGCTGCATTAGCTAAAAAACGATCAGAAATTAAATAAAAAAAAAAGATTTTTTAAACTGAAAGTAAGGAGCGACATTAAAACTTAAAAAGAACAGAAATTATTCCGTATATGTAAGGGGCTTTCCCTTCCCCAACGCCTCGCTTTTTACACCAAAGTTAGACACTGTGATACAACTCTATTTTTTAAAACAAAAAAAAACTTTAGCGTAAAGAGCGAAACGTTGAGGAGGGGACAACCCTTTTCATATACGGAATAATTTCTGTTCGTTTTAAGTTTTAATGTCGCTCCTTACTTTCAGTTTAAAAACTTGTTTTTTTTTTATATTTAATTAAAGACAGGGACGGGGCTCAAATAATAATAAGGAAAGTAGTAGGAGAGATTTTCAAAAATGTTTTAAACCGCTATAAAGCTATTAGAAATTAAATGCAAAAGATTAAAAAAATATTCAACAATTTGGAAGTGAAGTAAGATTTATTTCTTACAGTACAAGACAGCACCCCACAAATAGACAGTACCCCACGAATAGTTAGAAAAGAGGCAAAACCCCTTTAGAAGGAAAATAAAAAGATTGAGTGAGTGGTAATTAAAGATACGCTAGCTTGATTTTAGTAGGAAGCAAACTACTTAGCATGATCATACTTATTAGACTAAGAGATGGTGTTCTTACATTTTTCAGAGAAGAGCAGTTTTGTTTCCTGAAGAGGAGAGGACATGTCTACCAAATCTTAACTCAGGTTAATGATTGAGAAGCGTCATTAAAGTCATGCCCTCTGATATCACGGGACACACCCCTGTGTATTTCTGTGACATGCCTCTGCTTTAAAGAGTTAGATAGGTGGAGCTACCAACCCCTTAAGCCATCACACCTACGCAATGCGGTCATGACACACCCCTCTGGACTCCAATGACGTCACACGACTTAGCCCGTTTCAAACGGACAGGTCTAATAGGTTTGACGCAATTTTATGTGAACCTGCGACAGGAATCCATGGGGATATCCCCACTTATAACGGAACGACAGCACACACCTTACGTAATGATTGGGCAATTTACTATGTATTTGGTCTCGATCTGGGCTATTATTTCCATTCAACGTTTGATGAATTTATCTTATTTTATCTTACAAATTAGCCAAGATACTATCAGATTCGTCGCCAATATTGACCTATTTTTTTTATCGAGAGGTCATTGGGGGTGGGTACGTTTATCTCGGGAATCATATCTTTGAAACAGATCCACCTGGGGTGGTGACGGGAAAAAAGTCGAAAGTGGTATTCCTTGAATGGAATTCCCTCTATCCCTCGGTTATATCTAGCTACACTCTACCAAGTGACATTTATAGATGGCTCGATAAACCCTAGGTCTCCTAATTTTCCGACATTGCCAATACCGAAGAGAATGGGTCCGTTGGATGTTTTTTTTTTTTTTAATTAATGGGGAGATACCTGATGATCTTGACGATTTGGTAAAAGATTTCATTTTTCCATGTATAAATAGACCGGTGACCAAAGAATTTATGTGTCCAAGCAACACATCCTTGGCGGAGGGAGTGGACGCCACGCACTGGGCACCTTCAAAACAAAAGCTTATTGCCGACCTCCTGCGGAAAAAATTATGCTGTGCATCATGTAATGATTAAATGGATATTATTCGAAGGTTTCGATGCAACAAAGATTCAGAGCTCTCCAATTTGAGCCCAAGCCATACATGACGACGTTTATTGACACCTTTGACAAGAAGCGTTCTGAAGCAAAAACAAAGTTCGAAAAAGAAACCTATAAACTCATTTAAGTTCGGCCTTTAGTGAAATGTGCAGAAGTGTTTCCAATAGGAGTCCTTGTAACGTTGTAGCAAATCCCGGAAAGTATGCTTGAATTTTTGCCGATTCCAATTACAAATCCTTTACAACCATTGGCCCAGATATGGTACTATTGAAAAGTCCCATCTTAAAATTTTCTAAAAAGCACATGTTGAAATTTTCATACAATTCGGCTAGGGCACAGTGGTCGGGGGAGGGCAGGTAGATGTATGTTATAAGGACAAAGACTTTCTACTCTTAAAGGTAAAAACAGAAAATTTTCTCAATGATTTGTCTAACAGTGAAATCATCAGCAAAGGAATACAATATACCGATTTGGACGGGAAAGTCTATCCGAAGCTCGTGAAACGTCAGGAACCCAATCACCTTTTATTTTTTAAATCAGAGACGGGAAAAAACATGATTTCCCCGTGTGTGTTGATGAGTCCGAAGGTTCACTTTATACTGACAGACAAGAAGGATATTAAGAAACATTGCAAAGGAGTACCCACTAACTATGTAGATAAGAATTTCAGCATGAGTACCTACCGGAATTGTATTATCGAAGATATACTTTCAACAGCGAGACCGATGGCAATTCGCTCTCTAAACTATAGAGATTTTACTGTGAGGAAAGTTACATTGAGAAAAATAGCATGAGTGCCATAGCTTACAAGGTGTATGATTTAGAGACGGTGTAAACACTCCCTCCCTCGGTCAAGGTTTAACTCCAAACCAAAACGTATGTGCCCACCAGAGGGAAAGTCTTAGTGTGAGCAAACCTCAAAAACTCTCAACTGGGGAGGAGGGGCCATGGTGGGACCTCGCCAAGGTGTAAGGCCGAGAAGCAGGGGGCACGCCAGCTTCTGCAACTTTTTAAAAATGACTTAGAGTAAATATTTTGTTGTTTTATTGAAGTGCCTTTTTTAGTGCTTTATTTTTTTGCATATAAATACGTATATAAACACACACACACACACACACACACACACACACACACACACACACACACATATATATATATATATATATATATATATATATATATATATATATATATATATATATATATATATAAAAAAAAAAAAAAAAAAAAAAAAAAAAAAAAAAAAAAAAAAAAAAAAAAAAAAAAAAAAAAAAAAAAAAAAAAAAAAAAAAAAAAAAAAAAAAAAAAAAAAAAAAAAAAAAAAAAAAAAAAAAAAAAAAAAAAAAAAAAAAAAAAAAAAAAAAAAAACAAAAAAAAAAAAAACACACCTACCCAAATCCAACAAATAAATAAAACAACAACAAACAAAAAAAAAAAATTATAAAAACAAAAAACAAATATAAATAAAAAAAAAAAAAAAAAAAAAAAAAAAAAAACCCGGCACCACTGCCGGGTCCCGGTACTCGGCAGGCGGCGAAAAGGTTTCTATATATGAATTCTCACTGTCGCTTGTCTTCTAAACGCAGACAATTTGAGCCTTTTCTTGATGTCATGACGTCTAAATGGACCTCAAATTGGAAGTAGTGCCTTGGTAAACTTATATTTTTTTTTATTGGACCTCTAACTTTTGTCTTTGGCTTGTCTTTTGCCATTATGAAAGACATATTAGTAGAAAGCTATCTAAAGGTCTGACGAGAACACCAAATATGGGCATAGAGTCCCTAGGGAGAACACCTGTGCTTTCAGTCCCGACCCCACACCAAATATGGGCATAGCCTCCCTAGGGAGAACACGTTTCCGAGAAATGTCTCCGGGCAAAGTTTATTAATTTCTTTGATGTATTTCCAAGGAGAATTGTCTCCGGGGCGAAGTTTATTAATGTCTTTTGAGTTCTTCCAGGAGAATTATTTCCGGGCGAATGTTTTGATCTTAGAGATGAAGAGATTAACGCGGGAAAGAGTTTCCAAGTAATTTCAAATGTGACAGCGCAGGGATGCCAAAAACAAAAGGAACACGCAGAAATTACGTTTAGGGGTTATTTGGGCGAAAGTGTTTTAGACATTCTAGGGAATTATTTCGGCGAAACAGTTAGAGACATTTTAAAAGATGATTTTAGAAGATGTTTTAGAAGAGGATTGGAGGGTGAAACTCTGTGGTCGTTATAATACACAAGTTCCATTTGAACAGTGTCGCGAGGTCCCCTACCCCAACCCCCAAGGCCCCCGGTCCCCCAAATGCCCCTCGAGCCCACAAAGACCACCGGGACCCCTCCCCCCCATTTTTTAAAATAATTTTTTAATTTTTTTAACGTGGTATTTTTTTAACTTTTTTTCGTATCTTAAAATGACGTGAAATATGCTTACGGCTCTACCAATCGTACTCTGTGCTTGTTCATAGACACGACGCGGCTTTCCTACTGGTACTCTATGGCAGGTTATCAACACTACCTAGTTTATTGTGTGCATTAAATCAGTATTTTTTACGCAGTGGAAGGATAAACACACAATTCATATCTGTAAAAAAGTGAAGATGAATTATTCGACGAAAGTATGTGCACATGAAAAAATCATCCTCGTGTTGAATGCTGACAAGGAGAAATACCTGAACTATGAAACGAGTGCAAGTGGTAACACTATTGGAAATGTATGCATGCGTTGTCATGACAGCGAGAAGTTAGATTTCTTTGGAGTACCCAAGAATTTTAATCGTGTAAACGGTGGATATGTGAGAGTAACATTACCAGAGAAATTAGTACTCAAAGAGAATGCAAACTTAAAAATAATTGTCGATGATCGGGGACAACTCCTTGCTACTGTTGCTGGTAACACATTACCTGTTGATACATCCTATCATCATCTTTCCGGTATTAGCATTTTAAAGAGAACAAGAAGAAGACAAGCATACTCCTGCAATAATGTCATTAATCATTTCTTATCAATATGCCAAAACTGCTATTTATGTAAAAATAATGTGACAATAGACAGTGAAATCGCAGGCAGAATAAAAAGGACATTAGCAGACAATATCATCAATGAATATAAAGATGAGTTGACGGAAAGTGAAGCGCAAAGTGTACTAATAATGTATAATAATGTATTTAACATATTTTTATATTAATATTCTATATGTCGTTATTTCATTAAAAATATCTTATGCATTATTTTGTTAAGTTTTCATTATTTTTAGGGTATGCTAGAACGTCAAACGTTCAGAATATCTATTAAAAAGATCAGAAATGTAAGAAAAATCAGTTTTAGAGATAGAGGTTCTATTGGCAGACTCAAGTTGACATAAGAGATAGAAAAGCTCAATATCTCTTCTGAATTTTACAAGAGAATTCGATTCAATTCAAACTTATCCAGAGAAAATTAAAAGCTTCCGCTTCAGTTTTAAATTCATCAATACTTAAAATATTAAAGTTCAGTTCTAAATTTTTCCGTAGAAGATAGGAAAAGTTATACTATGAATGTGATTATTTTCCATGAAGATAAAAAGTTTCATTTTAATTCTAAAGTTTCTTAAATTCAATTCCGACCTTTCTCAAAGAGTCAAATTTAAAGTTCCGTTCCAAATATTTTCACGGAAGAAGAAAAGTTCAACTTCGATTCTGAATTTTCTCAATGAAAATGAAATAAGTTATTGATCAATTCTATTTCCCCAAAATAATAGAATTGTTTGTGGAATAAAAAGTTTCCACTTCAATTCAGATTTTTCTCAAAGAGATGAAAAGATTTTAAATACTGTTCCAAATTTTTCATAGAAGATAGAAAAGTTCAATTTCTCTTCTGAATTTTACCAAAGAACATAATTCAATTCTAATTTCTCCAGATAAAATAAAAAGCTTCCACGTCAGTTTTAAGTTCACCAAGACATAAAAAATTTAAAGTTCAGATCTAAATTTTTCCATAGAAGATAGGAAAATTTATATTATGATTGTGATTATTTTCTATCAAGATAAAATGTTTCATTTTATTTCTAAATTTTCTTAAATTCACTTCCGACTTTTTACAAAGAGATGAAAAAATTTTAAATTATGTTCCAAATATTTTCCCAGAAGAAGAAAAGTCCCAAGACATAAAAAATTTAAAGTTCACTTCTAAATTTTTCCATAGAAGATAGGAAAAGTTATACTATGATTGTGATTATTTTCCATGAAGATAAAAAGTTTCACTTTAATTCTAAATTTTTTTAAATCTTAAAATGACATGAAATATGCTTACGGCTCTACCAATCGTACTCTGTGCTTGTTCATAGACACGACGCGGCTTTCCCACTGGTACTCTATGGCAGGTTATCGACACTACATAGTTTATTGCATGCATTAAATCAGTATTTTTTACGCAGTGGAAGGATAAACACACAATTCATATCTGTAAACAAGTGAAGATGAATTATTCGACGAAAGTATGTGCACATGATAAAATAATCATCATGTTGAATGCTGACATGGAGAAATACCTGAACTATAAAACGAGCGCAAGTGGTAACACTATTGGTAATGTATGCATGCGTTGTCATGACAGCGAGAAGTTAGATTTCTTTAGAGTACCCAAGAATTTCAATCGTGTAAACAGTGGATATGCAAGAGTAACATTACCAGAGAAATTAGTACTCAAAGAGAATGCAAACTTAAGCCTAATAGTTGATGAAGAGGGACAACTTCTAGCTAATGGTTCTGGTAGCATGTTAGCCGTTGATAGATCTTATCGCTATCTTTCCGGTGTTAGCATTCGAATGAAAGCAAAAGGAAAAAGAAGACATGCATACAGCTGCACCAACATCATAAATCATATCATGTCAATGTGCCAAAACTGCTATATATGTAAAAATAATGTGACAATAGACAGTAAAATCGCAGGCGGAATAAAAAGGACATTAGCAGACAATATCATCAATGAATATAAAGATGAATTGACGGAAAGTGAAGCGCAAATGTACTAACAATGTATAATAATGTATTTAACATATTTTTATATTAATATTCTACATGTCGTTATTTCATTAAACATATCTTATGCATTATTTTGTTAAGTGTTCATTATTTTTAGGGTATGCTAGAACGTCAAACGTTCAGAATATCTATTAAAAAGGTCAGAGATGTAAGAAAAATAATTTTAGAGATAATGATACTACTAGCAGGCTCAATTTTTTATAGAACATAGAAAAGTTCAAGTTCTCTTCTGAATTTCACCAAAGAACACAATTCAATTCTAATTTCTCCAGAGAAAATAAAAAGCTTCCACTTCAGTTTTAAGTTCACCAAGACATAAAAAATTTAAAGTTCAGTTCTAAATTTTCCCATAGAAGATAGGAAAAGTTATACTATGATTGTGATTATTTTCCATGAAGATAAAAAATTTCACTTCAATTCTAAATTTTCTTAAATTCAGTTCCGACTTTTCACATAGAGATGAAAAAATTTAAAGTTCTGTTCCAAATTTTCCATAGAAGATAGGAAAAGTTATACTTTGATCACGAATATTCAAGTTCTCTTCTGAATTTTACCAAAGAACATAATTAAATTCTAATTTCTCCAGAGAAAATAAAAAGCTTCCACTTCACTTTTAAGTTCTCCAAGACATAAAAAATTTAAAGTTCAGTTCTGAATTTTTCCGTAGAAGATAGGAAAAGTTATACTATGAATGTGATTATTGTCTATGAAGATAAAGAGTTTCACTTTAATTCTAAATTTTCTTAAATTCAGTTCCGACTTTTCTCAAAGAGATGAAAAAATTTAAAGTTCCGCTCCAAATATTTTCACGGAAGAAAAAAAGTTCAACTTTGATTCTGAATTTTCTCAATGAAAATGAAATAAGTTATTGATCAACTCTATTTCCCCTAAATAATATAAAAAGTTTCCACTTCAATTCAGATTTTTCTCAAAGAGATGAAAAATTTTTAAATACTGTTCCAAATTTTTTATAGAAGATAGAAAAGTTCAAGTTCTCTTCTGAATTTTACCAAAGAGCACAATTCAATTCTTATTTCTCCAGAGAAAATAAAAAGCTTCCACTTCAGTTTTAAGTTCACCAAGACATAAAAAATTTAAAGTTCACTTCTAAATTTTTCCGTAGAAGATAGGAAAAGTTATACTATGATTGTGATTATTTTATATGAAGATAAAAAGCTTCACTTTAATTCTAAATTTTCCTAAATTCAATTCCGACCTTTCTCAAAGAGATGAAAAAATTTAAAGTTCTGTTCTAAATATTGTCCCGGAAGAAGAAAAGTTCAACTTCGATTCTGAATTTTCTCAATGAAAATGAAATAAGTTATTGATCAATTCTATTTTCCCAAAATAATATAAATATTTTCCACTTCAGTTCAGATTTTTCTCAAAGAGATGAAAAATTTAAAATATTGTTCCAAATTTTTCTTTCTAAGTTTCACTTTAATTCTAAATTTTCTTAAATTCAGTTCCGACTTTTCTCAAAGAGATGAAAAAATTTAAAGTTCCGTTCAAATATTTTCCCGGAAGAAGAAAAGTTCAACTTCGATTCTGAATTTTCTCAATGAAAATGAAATTAGTTATTGATCCATTCTATTTCCCAAAAATAATATAAAAAGTTTCCACTTCAGTTCAGATTTTTCTCAAAGAGATGAAAAAATTTTAAATACTGTTCCAAATTTTTTATAGAAGATAGAAAAGTTCAAGTTCTCTTGTTAATTTTATCAACGAACATAAGTCAATTCTAATTTATCCAGAGAAAATGAGAAGCTCCCAAGACAGTCTTAAGTTCCCCAAGACATAAAAAATTTTAACTTCATTTCTAAATTTTTCATTCGAAGATAAGAAAAGTTAAATTATGATATTTATTATTTTCTATGAAGATAAAAAGTTTCACTTTAATTCTAAATTTTCTTAAATTCAGTTCCGACCTTTCTCAAAGAGATGAAAAAATTTATAGTTCTGTTCCAAATATTTTCCCGGAAGAAGAAAAGTTCAACTTCGATTCTGAATTTTCTCAATGAAAATGAAATAAGTTATTGATCAATTCTATTTTCCCAAAATAATATAGAAATTTTCAACTTCAGTTCAGATTTTTCTCAAAGAGATGAAAAATTTAAAATACTATTCCAAATTTTTCATAGATGATAGAAAAGTTCAAGTTCTCTTCTGAATTTTAACAACGACCACACCATTCAATTCTAATTTCTCCAGAGAAAATAAAAAGCTTCCACTTCAGTTTTAAGTTCACCAAGACATAAAAAATTTAAAGTTCTGTTCTAAATTTTTTCCGTAGAAGATAGTAAAAGTTATACTATGGTTGTGATTATTTTCCATGAAGATAAAAAGTTTCACTTTAATTCTAAATTTTCTTAAATTCAGTTCCGACTTTTCACATAGAGATGAAAAAAATTTAAAGTTATGTTCCAAATTTTTCATAGAAGATTGGAAAAGTTATACTTTGATCGTGAATATTCAAGTTCTCTTCTGAATTTTACCAAAAGAACACAATTCAATTCTAATTTCTCCAGAGAAAATAAAAAGCTTCCAATTCAGTTTTAAGTTCACCATGACATAAAAAATTTAAAGTTCAGTTCTAATTTTTTATATAGAAGATAGGAAAAGTTATACTATGATTGTGATTATTTTCTATGAAGAATAAAAGTTTCACTTCAATTTTAAATTTTCTCAAAGAAGTGAAGAAAAGTTCAACTTCGATTCTGAATTTTCTCAATGAAAATGAAATAAGTTATTGATCATTTCTATTTTCCCAAAATAATATAAAAATTTTCCACTTCAGTTTAGATTTTTCTCAAACAGATGAAAAAATTTACAAAACTGTTCCAAATTTTTCATTGAAGATAGAAAAGTTCAAGTTCTCTTCTGAATTTTACCAAAGAACATAATTCAATTCTAATTTCTCCAGAGAAAATAAAAAGCTTCCACTTCAGTTTTAAGTTCACCAAGACATAAAAAATTTAAAGTTCAGTTCTAAATTTTTCCATAGAAGATAGGAAAAGTTATACTATGATTGCGATTATTTTCCATGGAGATAAAAAGTTTCACTTTAATTTTTAATTTTCTTAAATTCAATTCCGACCTTTCTCAAAGAGATGAAAAAATTTAAAGTTCTGTTCCAATTATTTTCCCGGAAAAAGAAAAGTTCAACTTCGATTCTGAATTTTCTCAATGAAAATGAAATAAGTTATTGATCAATTCTATTTTCCTAAAATAATATAAAATTTTCCAATTCAATTCAGATATTTCTCAAAGAGATGACAAAATTTAAAATATTATTCCAAATTTTTCTTAGAAGATAGGAAAAGTTATACTTTGATTGTGAATATTCTTCATGAAGATATGGAGCTCCACTTTAATTCTGAGTTTTCTCGAAGAATGGCAAAATGTACAATTTCTCTTCTGAATTTTCTTAGAGAAGAGAAAAAAAGTTAGCTCAATTCTGAAATTTACCAATGAAAATGAAAAAGCTTCCATTTCAGTTCCTTATTTCTCAAAGACATAAAAAATTTAAAGTTCAATTCTAAATTTTTCAATAGAAGATAGGAATGTCTATACTATGATTGTGATTATTTACCATGAAGATAAAAAGTTTCACTCTATTTCTAATTTTTCTTAAATTCAGTTCATTCATCTAACCACCAAATACAATAGGTTAGGTTAGGTTAGGTATAAATAAATATTAATAAATAATTATAAACATTTCTCCATGTTTAAGTTAGGTTAGTTTAGGTTAACTTATCATGAGCGCTCATGATAAGCTAACCTAACCTAACTTAAACATGGTAAAAAGATTAAATTAGGTTAGGTTAGGCTAGATTAAGTTAGGTTAGGTTAAGTTAGGTTAGGTTAGCCTACGTACGCGCGCCTACGCAGGCTAACCTAACCTAACTTAACCTAACCTAACTTAAACATGGAGAAATGTTTCTAATTATTTATTAATATTTATTTATACCTAACCTAACCTATTGTTTTTGGTGGTTAGATGAATGAACTGAATTTAAGAAAAATTAGAAATAAAGTGAAACTTTTATTTTCATGGTACATAATCACAATCATAGTATAGCCCTTCCTATCTTCTATGGAAAAATTTAGAATTGATCTTTAAATTTCTTATGTCTTTGAGAAATAAGGAACTGAAATGGAAGCTTTTTCATTTTCATTGGTAAATTTCAGAATTGAGCTAACTTTTTTTCTCTTCTCTAAGAAAATTCAGAAGAGAACTTGTACATTTTGCACTTCTTCGAGAAAACTCAGAATTAAAGTGGAGTTCCATATCTTCATAAAGAATAATCACAATCATAGTATAACTTTTCCTATCTTCTATGAAAAATTTGGAATAGTATTTTAAATTTTGTCATCTTTTTTAGAATAATCTGAACTAAATTGGAAAATTTTATATAATCTTGGGCAAATAGAATCGATCAATGACTTATTTCATTTTCATTGAGAAAATTCAGAATCGAAGTTGAACTTTTCTTTTTCCGGGAAAATATTTGGAACAGAACTTTAAATTTTTTCATCTCTTTGAGAAAGGTCGGAATTGAATTTAAGAAAATTTAGAATTAAAGTGAAACTTTTTATCATCATGGAAAATAATCACAATCATAGTATAACTTTTCCTATCTTCTATGGAAAAATTTAGAACTGAACTTTAAATTTTTTATGTCTTGGTGAACTTAAAACTGACGTGGAAGCTTTTTATTTTCTTTGGAGAAATTATAATTGAATTTTGTTCTTTGGTAAAATTTAGAAGAGATCTTGAACTTTTATATCTTCTATGAAAAATTTGGAACAGTATTTTAAATTTTTTAGTCTGTTTGAGAAAAATCTGAACTGAAGTGGAAAATTTTTATATTATTTTGGGAAAATAGAAAAGATCAATAACTTATTTCATTTTCATTGAGAAAATTCAGAATCGAAGTTGAATTTTTCTTCACTTCTTTGAGAAAATTCAAAATTAAAGTGAAACTTTTAATCTTCATAGAAAATAATCACAATCATAGCATAACTTTTCCTATCTTCTATGTAAAAATTTAGAACTGAACTTTAAATTTTTTATGTCATGGTGAACTTAAAACTGAAGTGGCAGCTTTTTATTTTCTCTGGAGAAATTAGAATTGAATTGTGTTCTTTGGTAAAATTCAGAAGAGAACTTGAATATTCACGATCAAAATATAACTTTTGCAATCTTCTATGAAAAATTTGGAAAAGAACTTTAAATTTTTTTCATCTCTATGTGAAAAGTAGGAACTGAATTTAAGAAAATTTAGAATTTAAGTGAATCTTTTTATCTTCATAGAAAATAATCACATTCATGGTATAACTTTTACTATCTTCTACGGAAAAATTTAGAACTTAAATTTATATTTGTTATGCCTTGGTGAAATTAAAACTGAAGCGTAAGCTTTTTATTTTCTCTGGAGAAATTAGACTTGAATTGTGTTCTTTGGTAAAATTCAGAAGAGAACTTGAACTTTTCTATCTTCTATAAAAAATTTGGAACAGTATTTTAAATTTTTCATCTCTTTGAGAAAAATCTGAACTGAAGTAGAAAATTTTTATATTATTTTGTAAAAATAGAATTGATCAATAACTTATTTCTTTTTCATTGAGAAAATTCAGAATCAAGGTTTAACTTTTCTTCTTCCGGGAAAACATTTGGAACAAAACTTTAAATTTTATCATCTCTTTGAGAAAGGTTAGAAGAGAATTTAAGAAAATTTAGAATTAAAGTGAAACTTTTTATCTTCATAGAAAATAATCACAATCATAGTATAACTGTTCCTATCTTCTAAGGAAAAATTTAGAACTGAACTTAAAATTTTTTATGTCTTGGTGAACTTAAAACTGAAGTGGAAGCTTTTTATTTTCTCTGGAGAAATTAGAATTGAATTGTGTTCTTTGGTAAAATTCAGAAGAGAACTTGAACTTTTCTATCTTCTATAAAAAATTTGGAACAGTATTTAAAATTTTTTCATTTCTTTGAGAAAAATCTGAACTGAAGTGGAAACTTTTTATATTATTTTGGGGAAATAGAATTGATCAATAACTTATTTCATTTTCATTGAGAAAATTCAGAATCGAAGTTGAACTTTTCTTCTTCCGGGAAAATATTTGAACGGAACTTTAAAATTTTTTCATCTCTTTGAGAAAAGTCGGAACTGAATTTAAGAAAATTTAGAATTAAAATGAAACTTTTTATCTTCATCGAAAATAATCACATTCATAGTATAACTTTTCCTATCTTCTACGGAAAAATTTAGAACTGAACTTTAAATTTTTATGTCTTGGTGAACTTAAAACTGAAGTGGAAGCTTTTTATTTTCTCTGGAAAAATTAGAATTAAATTATGTTCTTTGGTAAAATTCAGAAGAGAACTTGAATATTCGCGATCAAAGTATAACTTATCTTATCTTCTATGGAAAATCTGGAACAGAACTTTAAATTTTTTCATCTCTATGTGAAAAGTCGGAACTGAATTTAAGAAAATTTAGAATTAAAGTGATACTTTTTATCTTCATAGAAAATAATCACAATCATAGTATAACTTTTCCTATCTTCTATGGAAAAATTTAGAAGTGAACTTTAAATTTTTTATGTCTTGGTGAACTTAAAACTGAAGTGGAAGTTTTTATTTTCTCTGGAGAAATTAGAATTGAATTGTGTTCTTTGGTAAAATTCAGAAGAGAACTTGAACTTATCTATCTTCTAAGAAAAATTGAGCCTGCTAGTAGTATCATTATCTCTAAAATTCTTTTTCTTATATCTCTGACCTTTTTAATAGATATTCCGAACGTTTGACGTTCTAGCATACCCTAAAAATAATGAAAACTTAACAAAATAATGCATAAGATATTTTTAATGAAATAACGATATGTAGAATATTAATATAAAAATATGTTAAATACATTATTATACATTATTAGTACGCTTGCGCTTCACTTTCCGTCAATTCATCTTTATATTCATTGATGATATTGTCTGCTAATGTCCTTTTTATTCTGCCTGCGATTTCACTGTCTACTGTCACATTATTTTTACATAGATAGCAGTTTTGGCACATTGACATGATATGATTTATGATGTTGGTGCAGCTGTATGCATGTCTTCTTTTGCCTTTTGCTTTCATTCGAATGCTAACACCGGAAAAATAGCGATAAGATCTATCAACGGCTAACATGCTACCAGAACCATTAGCTAAAAGTTGTCCCTCTTCATCAACTATTATTTTTAAGTTTGCATTCTCTTTGAGTACTAATTTCTCTGGTAATGTTACTCTCGCATATCCACAGTTTACACGATTAAAATTCTTGGGTACTCTAAAGAAATCTAACTTCTCGCTGTCATGACAACGCATGCATACATTTCCAATAGTGTTACCACTTGCACTCGTTTCATAGTTCAGGTATTTCTCCTTGTCAGCATTCAACACGACGGTGATTTTATCATGTGCACATACTTTCGTCGAATAATTCATCTTCACTTTTTTACAGATATGAATTGTGTGTTTATCCTTCCACTGCGTAAAAAATACTGATTTAATGCATACAATAAACTATGTAGTGTCAATAACCTGCCATTGAGTACCAGTGGGAAAGCCGCGTCATGTCTATGAACAAGCACAGAGTACGATTGGTAGAGCCGTAAGCATATTTCATGTCATTTTAAGATTTAAGAAAATTTAGAATTAAAGAGAAACTTTTTATCGTCATGAAAAATAATCACAATCATAGTATAACTTTTTCTATCTTCTACGGAAAAATTTAGAAGTGAACTTTAAATGTTTAATTTCTTGGGACTTTTCTTCTTCAGAGAAAATATTTGGAACAGAACTTTAGTTTTTTCATCTATTTCAGAAAAGTTAGAACTGAATTTAAGAAAATTTAGAATTAAAGTGAAACTTTTTATCATCATGGAAAATAGTCACAATCATAGTATAACTTTTCCTATCTTCTATGGAAAAATTTAGAAGTTAACTTTAAATTTTTTATTTCTTGGTGAACTTAAAACTGACGTGGAAGCTTTTTATTTTCTCTAGAGAAATTAGAAATGAATTGTTTTCCTTGGTAAAATTCAGAAGAGAACTTGAACTTTTCTATCTTCTATGAAAAATTTGGAACAATATTTTAAATTTTTCATCTGTTTGAGAAAAATCTGAACTGAAGTGGAAAATTTTTATATTATTTTGGGAAAATAGAAATGATCAATAACTTATTTCATTTTCATTGTGAAAATTCAGAATTGAAGTTGAACTTTTCTTTTTCCGGGAAAATATTTGGAATAGAACTTTAAATTTAACTCTTTGAGAAAGGCCGGAATTGAATTTAAGAAAATTTAGAATTAAAGTGAAACTTTTTATCTTCATAGAAAATAATCACAATCATAGTATAACTTTTCCTATCTTCTACGTCACAATTTAAATGTGAACTTTAAATTTTTCAAATCTTGATGAACATAAAACTAAAGCGGAAGTTTTTTGTTTTTTCGGGTTAAATAAGAAATGAATCAAATTGTATGGTAAAATTCATGAGAGAACTGGAAATTTTTTATCTCTCATAAAACATTGAGTCTGCTAGTAGTACACATACTTTCGTCGAATAATTCATCTTCACTTTTTTACAGATATGAATGATGTGTTTATCTTACCACTGGAAAAGAAATACTGATTTAATGCACGTATTAAAGTATGTAGTGTCGATAAACGATCACTATTTAACTATGTGAAGTCTATTCCGTGTATAGAACACGCTCAGATTGTAATTGGTAATATCATTAAAGCATTTCATGTAATTTTAAGAGATATAAAAAGGTTTAAAAAATACCATGTTAAAAAAATTCAAAAATTATTTTAAAAAATGGGGGGAGGGGTCCCGCTGCTCTTTGGGGGTTCGAGGGGCATTAGGGGGACGGGGGGCCTTGGGGGTTGGGTTATGGAGACCTCACAACACTTTTCAAATCGAGCTTTTGTAATATCACGACAGTATAGTTTCCCCCTTAAATCCTCTTCTTAAACATGTTCTAACATCATCGTTTAAAATATCTCTTACTGTTTTTCTGAAATTATTCCCTAAAATGTCTAAAACGGTTTCGCTCAAATCAACTTGTAAAATGGGTTTAGGATGGACATTAAGAAAATAACTTGTTCTGAAAAGATATAATAAAGCCTTAGAAAAGTATTAAAAAATGGGGGCTCAGGGGGCTTTGGGACGGCGGGGGCCCTTTGGGAGCCGGGGGGACCTTTGGGGACCGGGGGCTTCCTTCGGGGTTGGGGTAGGGACATCACGACACTGTTCAAATGGAAGTTGTGTATTATAACGACCACAGAGTTTCACCCTCCAATCCTCTTCTAAAACATCTTCTAAAATCATCTTTTAAAATGTCTCTAACTGTTTCGCCGAAATAATTCCCTAAAATGTCTAAAACACTTTCGCCCAAATAATCCCTAAACGTAATTTCTGCGTGCTCCTTTTGTTTTTGGCATCCCTGCGCTGTCACATTTGAAATTACTTGGAAACCCTTTCCCGCGTTAATCTCTTCATCTCTAAGATCAAAACATTCGCCCGGAAACAATTCTCCTGGAAGAACTCCAAAGACATGAATAAACTTCGCCCCGGAGACAATTCTCCTTGGAAATACATCAAAGACATTAATAAACTTTGCCCGGAGACATTTCTCGGAAACCTGTTCTCCCTGGGGAGGCTATGCCCATATTTGGTGTGGGGTCGGGACTGACGGCACAGGTGTCCTCCCTAGGGACTCTGCCCATATTTGGTGTTCTCGTCGGACCTTTAGACAGCTTTCTACTCATATTGTCGAACTTTTGTTTGTTTTATTTGTTTAGGTGGTGGGACAAAAACTTCTTCTTTTGCCTCGGCTTGTCTTTTGTCATTATGAAATGCATGTCGCCGGCCTTTTTTTTAAATAATGGTATGGTAGGCATTGATGACCTTATCCATGTCAAAATCCCAAACCCAATCATCATCGCTATCATTTCAATTTTGACGCGTATTGATTACCACTTTTCAGGCTGATTATCATTGACTCGCTTGCATGTTTGATGTCGAATGTCGTCTAACCGCGTGAGTCTTTTCTTTACATTTCATTTTTGACACGCTTTAAATATCGTTTTTAAATATAATCTAACCACCCATATCTTTGCTCTTCATTTTCATTTTTGACATGTATTTGAATTTTGATTACTTTAAACAGTTTAGCAATGGCATTTGCTTTAGCAGCCCTATTTGTGCTGTCAATATCACAAACCCAATCATTTCTTCTAACCGTGTTTGTCTTTGCTCTTCATGCTCCGTGTCGCATATTTTCTAACTGCGTGTGTCTTTGCTCTTCATTTCATTTTTGACACGTTCTAATTGTCGTTTTCACATATCTTCTAACCGCCCGTATCTTTGGTCTTTGGATTTTGATTACTTCAAACAATATAGCAATGACCTTTGCTTTAGCTGCCCGTATTGGTATTGACAAAATCCCAAACCCAATCATCATCGCTATCATTTTCAATTTTGACACGTTTTGATTTTCGCTGTCCAGGTTGACTTTCATTGACACGCTGACATGTTTGGTGTAGCAAATATTCTAACCGCGTGTGTCTTTGCTTTTCATTTTCATTTTTGACTTGCTCACATGCTTCGTGTCACATGGCTTCTAACCACGTGTGTCTTTGCTTTTCATTTTCATTTTTGTCACGCCTCCGCTGTTCTTCTAACTGCTTGTGTATTTACCCTTCATTTTCATTTTTGACTCGCTCACATGCTTGGTGTCACATGTCTTCGAACCACGTGTGTCTTTTCTTTCATTTTCATTTTCGACAAGCCGCCCATTTTCTTCTAACCGCGTGTGCCTTTGCTCTTCATTTCACTTTTGACACGCTCTAATTATTGTTTTCGCAAATCTTCTAACCGCCCGTATCTTTGCTCTTCATTTTCGTTTTAACTCGTTTTTGGATTTTGATTACTTAAGACAATTTAGCAATGAACTTTGCTTTAGCTGCCCTTATTGGTGTAGTCGCAATTGATAGTCCAGGTTGTCTATTTTCACTACTTATCATGTTTGATATTTCCGGTGTTGGTTCCAAAGAATCATTATTACTACAACTGCAATTTTTTTATTTTTGGGGGGGGGGCCTTCAAATTCCAACAGACATTATATGATATAAATAATTGACGCGTCGGAATCTCAACAATCTCATTTATGCATGAAATCATATAATAAAATGCTTATATGATGTCATAAGAAACGCTTATATGATGTACTAACATACTACATGATGTCAGTTGCAAAACCCTAGGCCTAAATTAAGACTCTTAACGAATTTTCTCAAAATTCTTATATATATATATATATATATATATATATATATATATATATATATATATATATATATATATATATATATATATATATATATATATATATATATATATATATTTTTATATATATATATATATATATATATATATATATATATATATATATATATATTTTATATATATATATATATATATATATATATATATATATATATATATATATATATATATATATATATATATATATATATATATATATATATATATATATATATATATATATATATATATATATATATGCATATATATGTATTTTGTAATGCTATATGTAAGAGCTATCTTGTATTTTGTCAAAACTATTTTATGATTTGAAGAGCTATTTTGTATTTTGTCAGAACTCTTGTGTGTTTTTAATTGAAATATTTTGTGTTTTGTAAGAACTATTTCGTATTTAGTGGATGTTTTTTTTTAACTATTTTGTATTTGTTAAGAACTGTATTGGAATTTGTGGGAACTATTTGATGTCTGGTAAGAACTGTATTTTTTTTTATAAGAACTATTTTGTGTTTTATAAGAACTACTTTGTATTTCGTGAGAACTATTTTGTATTTTGTGAGAACGGTTTTGTATTTGTAAAAACGAAATTGAATTTTTTAAGATCTAAATTGTATTTCGTAGACTATTTTCGGTTTTTTAAGAACTATTTTGAATTTTGTAAGAACTATTTTTGGTTCTTTAAGAACTATTTTGGTTTTTGTCCGAACTATTTTGTATTCGGGAAAAACTATTTTGTATTTTATAAGAACTTTTTCACTTTTTGCATGAAGTAATTTGTAAGAACTATTTTGGATTTTGTTAGAACTATTTGTCTTTCAAAGAATTATATTTAGTTTTGTAAGAACTATTTGTTTTCTGTAAGAACTATACTGGATGTTCTTAGAACTTTTTGTGCTTTGTAAGAAGCATTTTGAATTTTATAAGAACTATTTTGTGTTTTGTAAGAAATACTTTGGATTTACTAGGAAATTTTATTTTTATTTTGCGAAAACTGTTTTTTTATTTTGTATGAACTATTTTGAATCTTATATGAAGTGTTTTTTAAGATCTATTTTGGATGATGTTAAAACTTTTTTGTATTTTTTAAAAATTATTTTGTATTTTGCACGAAGTATTTTGTTTTGTAAGAATTATTTTGTACTTTGATTGAAATATTATGTATTTTGTAAGAACTATTTTGGATGTTGTTAGAACTTTTTAGTGCTTTGTAAGAAGTATTTTGTACTTTCTAAGAGCAATTTTGTATTTTGTAGGACCTATTTTGTGTTTTGTAAGAATTATTTTGGATTTTGTTTGAAGTTTTTTTTATTTTGTGAGAACTATTTTGTATTTGTAGACTATTCTCGATTGATTTTTCTGAAAAGTGGAGGTGATCCACATATTTACATTGTTCTTTTGAAAATGGCAGCCGAGTATTTGACGGCAGCTAGTTCCAGAGAAAGCAGTTATAGATAAAAAAAAAGATAAGAGCGATAATACATCTTCATGTATGGCAATATCTGAAGGTCAAGTGAGTAGAACTGAATTTCTTTTAAATAATGGAATCAACACAAATACGAAAATTTCTGCTGGCGAAATATCTTTATATTTTACTGTTGAAATTGGAAGCCTAAGCATTTGCTGACTACTTGTTGTATCATTGCTACCAGAGAGCTATCATTGCTAAAAACAGATTATTGCGGTAACGCCCCTTTATGTGCGGCAATATCTAAAGGTCAAGAGAGAAAAAATGAATCACTTTTACAAAATAAAACCAATCCAAAATGGGGAATGTTGATTCCGGAATATATTTACTTTGCGCTGCTAGAATCGGCAGCCTGGATATTTTTCGGCTACTAGTCTCAAAAATTGAAAACTATAGAAAAGAAAAAATGAGTGTGATTGATGGATGGCGGATGGTCAGGGCTTTAGCAACAGTCTAGTCATTCATTATCTAAAGCTTCCGTTAACCACTGCTTAAGGTGGATATTTTTCGGCTACTAGTCTCAAAAATTGAAAACTATAGAAAAGAAAAATTGAACGTGATGGACAGATGGCGGATGGTTAGTGCTTGAGCAACAGTCTAGTTATTCATTAACTAAGGCTTCCGTTAACCACTGCTAAGGGGAGAAATATGACCTCTTAAGTAGAGTCACATGAATTGTAATGTCGACAAAATATATATGATTTCAAATTTTCTTCTTCATTAATGCCCAGCCATGTCATATAGTTCACTTTTGTTATTGTGATTTAACTTATTGTTTAATTTGGCTTGGTAGCATCGAAAGTGGCCTACCCCAGGCCATTCAGCGTGTCCCCAGGTGGCGATAGGGGAACGCTCTACAGATATGTTGGGTACCTCTATAGGAGGCACGGACCAAAGGGGGACCTCGTCCCTGGGGGTCCATAATAGAATCTGGGGCACCCTCGCCCGGGGTCATAATACAGGCAGAGGAGGAAGAAGGCCCCTCAAATGTACACTCAAAAGGGCCCATTAAATTCCCATGAGTTGCAAACCTTCTCCCAGTAATGGGTTAAATTGCATGGTGATGCAGAACACCATCGCAGGAGGATCCTCTATAGGAGGACAACTGTGGCAGGGTGTAAGATCCAGATCTATGGAGAACGGCCTCTGCAAAGGGCTGCCTCGACCCTTTCGAGCTACCTGCAAGACTGGGGACCTTGCGGTCAACTCTATTCCTACTTGAGGAGTGGCGCCCCTCGAGGAAATTATAACCTAGTAAACGACACAGCATTTGCACGGGATTCTGACTAAAGGACAATTCTTCTGGGATTGATATGTTTTGATGGGCGTCTTTGGGCTGAAAAACCTCTCCCTAGCTAATTTATCTACTATGGGTTGACTCCCCGTAGTAGCATAATATTTGTAGGCATGGATATATATATATATAATGAGTAGGAGGTAATAAGCTTGAGACTGTCTGTACATGTTTGGACTCCTGTTGATAGAAGAGCATCGTCAAGTGCTGAAAACCATGTTGTGACCAAGATGGGCCCAGGATTGCACAAAGCCTCCATTCATGGAGGTCCCAGGGACTTCTTGCTGTCCGGTTCTAAGCCGGCTTAAGCACTTCGGTGTAGACTTGAAAAAAAATATGTGATCCCCGTCCTGCACTGGTATCCGGGATCATTGCTTTTCCTGAGGCGAAAATAATTTCAATGATTTAAAGACCATGAAAATTGGAAATTGGAATGTTACGACATTAAAAAATGACTATCGTATCGGCATTTTGACCGACGAATTCAGGCGCTTCGAATTGGATTTGTTAGGAGTTTCAGAAACTCTTATCCCAGGCGTAGGAAGCCTGAAATTAGGTTATATAGAATTTGTTTACTCAGGCAGGAAGGATGGGGTACATAGACAGGGAGTTGGGCTCATGATGAATAAGGAAGCTGCTAAGTCTTGTTTAGGCTGGTAAGGTATTAATAATAGAATACTAACTGCTCATTTTATGACTAGAAAGTCCAGGGTATCAATTAAAGTAGTATACGCCCCTTTAGAACCGAATGACGGAGACACTGGTGACTCAGATGAATTTTACTTACATTTACAGGACCAAATAGACAAGGTCCCAGGTAGAAATATGATGTTATTACTCGGAGATTTTAACACCCAGGTTGGTAGAAATAGGGATAGATGGTATCCCAGCCTAGGTAAATTTGGTGTAGGAAAAGAAAACAGTAATGGATACAGACTTTTGCAATTTTGTAGGTATAACAATCTAGTTATAACCAATACGGTGTTTGGTCATAAAATGGCTCATAAGTTAATACGGTATTCACGTTATGTTAAGACAGGAAACTTTAATGATTATGTCATAGTAATCTAAAGACTGAGAGGATCAATACAAGATACTAGGGTATATAAGAGTGTTGTTATTGATGTCACAAGTAAAGATCACCAACTTGTAGTGTCAAGGGTTAATTTAAAGCTGAAATATAGGAAGGGTAACTACCTCCTAGGAAGTTATGATGTTGGTAGACTCCAGGATGAGAATTTGAGAGAAACTTTTCAGGAACAGTTGAATACTAAGTTTGAGAGTTTAAAATTTGATAATGTGGAAGATGGTTGGAATAATTTAAGAAAAATAACTTGTGAAGCTGCTGAATGTGTATTAGGGAAGAAAGCTAGAACTGCAGCTAAGAATATGAGTGAAAAGCTTTATGTTTAATAGAAAAGAGAAAGGACTTGTACAAGAATTGTCTGAGTGATAGATCGCGTGAAAACAAAAGAATTGTAAAGCAAGTGGAGAAAGCATTAAAATATAAAACTAAGGAGGTGTGAAGTGGAGGCCATGGATAAAATTGCCGAGGATCTGGAAGATGCAGCAAGACGGCATCATAGTAAAATATTGTACTGGCACGTTAACAAATTGAGGGGGAATAGTCAATCCGGACTTGTCCCAGTTAAAGATAGGAATGGGGTCGCAATTAGCAATAAGGAAAAAGCTAAAGAGAGATGGGCCGAATATTTTGAGAACTTGCTTAACCGAGATAGAGTTACAGGAAAAAATATAGAGGAAAATGAAAAAGTTTGTGATACCTTGGATGTGAAGGAAGATTTGTTTTGTGAGGAGGAATTAGCAACAGTACTAAAAGGATTAAAGAATAATAAGGCTTCGGGTGCTTATAGGGTGGTAAATGAGTTTCTTAAATATGGTGGCTCTGAAGTTAGAAATAAGTTATTGAAGATTATGAATATGATTTTTGAAAAAGGGGAAGTACCTAATGATTTTAAGAAAACCTTAATTAAGCCACTTTATAAGAAAGGTGATAAAATTGATTGTGATAATTATCGAGGCATTAGTCTAGTCTCTGTAGGTAGTAAATTACTTAGTAACATGATACTTCTTAGACTAAGAGATGCCGTAGACAAAGTTTTAAGAGATGAACATTGCGGTTTTAGAAAAGGTGGAGGATGTGTCGACCTAAATTTCACTCGTAGGCTAATAATTCATAAGTGCCTGAGTTTTCAAACACCTTTGGTCCTCAGTTTTATAGATTATCAACAAGCTTTCGATTCTGTTGATAGAAGAGTTTTAGCAAAGGTCTTATCCTTGCATGGTATACCAGACAAATACATTAAAGTGGTTAGTGCTATGCACGAGAATAACACTGCTGCGGTTAAGGTAGGAAATGAGGTTAGCAGCTGGTTTTGTATTAAATCAGGAGTTAAACAGGGTTGTGTTCTATCCCCCTTTATATGGATTATTTTGATGGACTTTGTCTTAAGGAGCACAGGAAAGGCAATGGGTGACCGCGGAATCAAATAGGGAGGAAAAAATCTCCTGGATTTGGATCATGCTGATGATTTAAGCATCCTAGATGAAAGTGTGAGCAAAATGAATGAAGTTTTAGAGGTTTTGCGAGTTCAAGGTTCTAGAATTGGTTTGAAAATTAACGTTAGGAAGACTAAGTCACTAAGGCTAGGAATAAGTGAAGATGAAAAGGTGACGTTGGGTAATGAAAAGATTGATCAGGTGGACAGCTTCACTTACCTTGGTAGTATTATTAGTAAAGATGGTGGGAGCAGTGAAGATGTTAAAAATAGAATAGCCAAGGCTCAGGGTGTTTTTTCACAGTTAAAAAAAGTCTGGAAGAATAGGAAGGTAAGTCTGCAAACCAAGATTAGAATATTAGAAGCTACAGTGATGACAGTGGTCAAATATGGCTCTGAAGCATGGACGCTCCGAAAAACATGAAGATTTGTTAAATGTTTTCCAGAGAAATTGCTTAAGGATTGTTCTGGGTACCCGGTTGACTGACCGTATTTCAAACAATAGGCTCTACGAAATATGTGGTTCAATACCGCTCTCTAGGGCTATAATGAAAGAAAGGTTGAGGTGGTTAGGGCACGTTATGGGGATGAAGGATGATAGATTGCCGAAGATTGTTCTTTTCGGCCAACCATCTAAGGCTAAACGGAAACCAGGTCGTCCCCGTCTGGGGTGGGAGGACGTCATAAAGAAAGACTTAAAGGAAATGGGAACTTCATGGGCGGGTGTAAAAAGGGAGGCTTTGAACAGATTGGGGTGGAGGAGGAGCGTGCGTAGCTGTGTTGGCCTCAGGCGGCTTGGTTTTGCGGTGAGTTGTTAGTAGTAGTAGTAGTAGTTTCAAAAGGATCCACAGTAGATGCTTTATATTATTCTTATCAGCCCGCCTTTAACTAACCGAAATATTTCTTTCGGTTATGTTGAAATAGCCGAAAGAAACAAATTTCATAAATATTTTCAGTAAGGCTACTGCTTCTGCTCATACTACTACTACTTCTACTATTATGAATACTTCTACTACTGGTACTGTCACAAAAGCTAAGGTTACTACTATTAATTTTACTGCTACTACTACTGCTGCTACTAAAACTAAGGGTATTAATGCTGGAGTTTTGGGAAATATTGAAACTGTATGGAACTAGATGGAAACACACTAGGCCCACATAGATTGTTAAGAGGACTGATCAGAAATGCTTCAGGAACCGTTGATGGTATTAAGTTGAAACTTTCAGCGTGTGCTAAAGGGGATGTTGAAGAAACAGAAGGCGCTATGCGCACAAGCTACTAATGCTACTACAACTATTGCTACTATGCAAGCTAAGTTGAAGCTATCCAGGAATATTTAGGTGAATGTTGAACTAAATCAAAACGAACTATGAGTATGTAGATTTTCAAAAAAGGTGACAAAGAAATATCTCAATAATAGCTTACATTATTAAGCCAGACCTTCAAGGGTAATTTGCGGTGGAGTTTGAACTAGTCAGAAAGCACTATGTGTATTCTATTATTGCTACCACCAAATTCACTGTAACTAATGACGCTAAGGGTATTAAGGTGAAATTCTTAGGGAAAACTTAGGGGGAGTTTCAATTAAACGAAAAAACTATATGTATGCAGATTCTCAAAATGTCATATAAGCAATATCTTTGGCAGCATCACTCCATAATACCTAGAAATATCGTTGAAACTTTTAAAGGAGCTAATTAGATTGGAAGTTAAAAATTCTAGTGCCTTTTTTAAGAGTCAAAGAAATTGGAGGGCAAGCAGCCTTTCTAACAAGCCCATTCATTTTCAAAACATATTCAGTCAAAATTTTGATACAGCCATTTTGTTCAGAAGAGTAATAAGGTCCAGTAATTTTGTGTCTAGCTATATTGGGTATGTCAACCCCCCACAATTATGCAATTGACCCATTATGCTTCAAACTAAATGCTTATTTAAAACTAGATCAAAAAGCTCCGTGTCTATGGTTGCTAATGAGACACCTCAGAAATCTATCGAAAGGGGTATTACGTTGAAACTTTCGGGGCTACTATTATTACTACTTCTGCGTTTACGATTTAAATAAATCAAAAGAGTATAATTGTGCCTAGGTCGTCAAAGAGCAGGGATATAATTTTTTGGGAATAATATTAAGTTATATTTTTTAGGTAAATTTGAAGAAGTATAAAATCAAATTAAACAATACTATTTGTGTCAGGATTAAAAATTGTTGAAAAAGTTTCTCCAACACACAAATAGCTAGTCAAACTATGGGTTCTTATAGGAAAAAAACAAAAAGATACAGAACATTTTTTCCATTAAAAGGACCGTCAATAAAAAACGAACAGACGCAAATTAAAAAAAAAAAAATCCAAAGAACAAATTTTTCAAATAAAGAAAAGTTCTCCATGAAACCAAAAATGACAAGAAATAAAGTCAGATAATCTTCCAAGCGTAAAACAACCACAAATCACCATCAGTAAATAAATGAAACCCAGAAAGAATATAAATTACCATAAATAACGGACTCAAGCTTAAAATGAGCAAAAATCAACATAAGTAGGGCTTACAACCCCCATGCCTCCACAAGACCAGAACATACTTTGCATACTGAAAAAAACTACAACAATTGACCATGGATTGTCATTTAATACACATATACTGATATTTTCTCTCTGAAGTTCTGATTTTTTTTTATTTATTTAAGTAAAAAAAAGTGAAACCATTTAAAAAGTTTTTTTTACGCTTGGAACACT
Organism: Artemia sp. Qi Xiang Cuo; assembly: GCF_049724085.1. Taxonomy (NCBI): domain Eukaryota; kingdom Metazoa; phylum Arthropoda; class Branchiopoda; order Anostraca; family Artemiidae; genus Artemia; species Artemia sp. Qi Xiang Cuo. The sequence continues at coordinate 41,530,010 of NC_142799.1, forward strand.
TTGATTTGGGTTTAATGAAGCTCTTTACTTTTCTTTGAAAACTTGTGTGCAAAATTTTTTTTTTTAATTAATTAGAAAAAGAAGGAGCAACCTCAGTTTGGACAAATTGAAGAATAACATTGCTAATCAAGCAATATTTAGTAACATTGATTACATTTTCTTTTATCTTTATGTTCAGTTGTATTCAGTTATATTCTATTTGTTCAATCTTGATAAATAGAGCGGTTAAGAAGCTGAGGGTAGATATGGGAAAATTTCGGCCAATAAAGGAATACGGATTCCAAAGGGTCCCTGTATTTTGTACCACAGTTTTAGTTCTCCGCTCATTCTTTTCTTTTCTATTAATACCCATTTATTTCGGAAAAAGCAGTTTAGTACAATGCGAGTGGCATATTTCTTTTCTTTTCTTTTCATTTTTTTCATCCTAGTACTCTACATTGTTATTTTTGTGGGTAATAGCATATACTGCTGCTACTACCACTTAGTTGGAAAGTCCAGTTGCGTCGACAGTGGGACTTAAAATCCCTAACTCCCAAAATGCCAGCTTTCCCACTAGAGATATCGCTTGATTTTCAGAAAAAAAAGCTTAGGCAGAGGCATTCTAGAAAAAAACGATCAATGGCCGTTATTGACTCAGTATTCTAATGCAGTTTCCCCAGCTTTAGACGGTTAATCATCTGATTATCGCCTTTTTCCCGAATCCAAATTTGTATCCTTTATGCTTAAAGCTTATTAATTTACTGTCTTCTGCTTCATCCCAAAAATTGAATTGGGAAAAATAGCATCAATCAGCAGGTTCTTATCCTAGTTAACTAGATTGATAGTAAAAATCGCGGCCAACTCAGATTTCCCAGCGATTAGTCAGGTTTCTGTTGGACAAATTGGCAATCCAAGATACCATTCAGAAGCCGATAACACACAGATAAATAGATCCGTGGGAAAAAATGTGGGGAATATTAAGTCGTTCTCTGGCCATCGAAAGTTTATAAGCAAAGGAAGTACTTCAGACATAATCTTCTAGATTATAAAAGCTAACACAACGAGTGCTATCTTAAAATTGACAACGCTAAGGTACCCCAGTTATCACGCTCCATAGCGAAGTACCGAGCGTTTACGCACGGAGGAGTAGGACGATTGGCTCTTTAACTTTCCATGAGTACCGCTCCATGAAGCTTTCAGCGAAAAGCAATCATTTTAAATAGCTGGTGAGGGACATTATCGGTTACAACAAGGATGAAACGAACTGTAGTAAATACGATTTAGTTAAGAGTAAAAATCACACTTATAGTTACGGGTAAAAATATACCATATGTATCTCTTTTTAAACCTTTCAGATCAGAATCATTCTAATTACTGAAGATATTTTGATGCTTTCGTCTTATATTCGCTTTATATATCGAATAAGAAACGAATATTTTTGTCAGTAAACCAATTAGTCAGTTATTCCGTAAATTTGAAAAAGTCTCAACTTGAATGAAAGAATAAAGTAGTTATTTATGATCCTGACACTGCATTCTAATGACTCCCTCGTTTGTTTATTATTCTTTTGGATTGCGAGCCATTTTTAAGACGACAGCTTGAAGAAATTACATATAGTCTATTAAAAATTTGGTTTGACCTCAAACAAATTGCTATAGGCCTACAGACGATTCTTTCACTATACGACTAAAAATGCGTCCTGATTCCGAATCCGAAATATTTACCGCTCTAGCTCTGTCAGAACTTTGAATTTTTTTTGTTGAATTTGGGGTTGAAGCAAAAAATCTTGATAGAGTAAATACCAGCAAATGGGATTAGATGTCATTTCTACGCTCTGTTTTTGCTGATGAACATGAAACTAAATGTTTAAAGTCAAAAGAATTGTTTGGAGCTTATTTCTTTGAGAGAGAGTGAGGTTGGTGGAGAGGTTCTAGAAAATTGTGAAAAAAGCGGTCAACCTCAAATAAATTGCTATACAAATGATTCTTTCACTATCCGACTACAAAATATGTGTTGATTACAAATCATAAAAGTTTGCCACTCTAGCTCTTTCAAAAAATTTTAGTTTTTTTTAGGTTAAGGTTGAGGGTGAATTTTTTAAAGTAAAAAATGCCGTCCTGAAAAGTCAATTTTGAATTTAGGACGTGGTTTAGGGGTTTGATTTAACATCCCTAATACATTAGAACATTATAGCAACTTGGATTGAGGATGGAGTGGCTGAGGTAGTCCTTGAGGCAAATTTTTGGTACATAAAAGTCTGACTTTTTCTAAAATCGTCATCGTTCACGAGTTTCGAAGGATCTTCGCGTCTCCGATTCTTAGTCTGAAAATTCTACTTTCTAACTAATGCTGGTAAAGGTTTGCGGTAGATACAGAAGTAGATTTGAGGTACAAGAATGAACAAAAATCTGGGAAGGCGTCATAACATCTAACCGTCAGGACCACTAACGTCAGGACATCGACAAAGTCCGTCATAACATCGACAAAAAAATCCGTCAGAACCACTAACCGTCAGGACATCGACAAATTTTAAAACTTTAGTTTTTTGGGGTTTAGGGGGGGGTTTAAAGGTACCTAGGTTAGGTTAGGTTACGTATTTAATATATGCTATGCTTTACCCCCACCCTCCTGATGTGCAAATATGTAGCCGAAATTTGTTTCTTAACTATTATATACCTATACTATTATATAAACTTAAGAATGTTTTGTCGATGTCCTGACGGTTAGGTATTATGTCGTTTAGTATTTGTGAAGGTTAGATGAAATGGTAACACCCCAAAAATCTGATTTGTCAATTTCAACTAGAATAATTCCTGAAAATTTTATCAGAATCGATAAACTTATTATGTAAGCTGCAAAATAGTTGTGGTGTCTGAGTGATACTTTTAATTTTTTAATTCCAATTAGAAAATTACCTGAATTTTTAAAATTAGTTTGGCTTTCTTTTCACTTAAAGTGACTCGTTACGTCATTTCATGGAGTGAAGTTTTATCTGGAATGATGATTTGTTTAAACTCTAACTCTAGGTTCACACAGAAGCATTTGCTGCGATAGGCAATATTCGTCAATTGCATCGATGTGCAATTTTAGTCGCCGTTATGTTCACACAGGATTTTTACGTCGTCCAACTTTTACCCGCAAAATATTCAAAATTAAAAGAGCGTGGTTGAAATGGATCAGAATGATGTTTTACTTCTTTCCCTTGCTGTGAGAAGCCGAAAGAAGAAAAGAAATACAGTGAGTTGAACACTACTTTTTCTTGCTGATAAAAACCAAGACTTTGCTGTGCCATATTACATGCCTTTATTGCAACTGCAGTAACAAAAAAAGGTGGACCCACACTGACATAGGCTAATGGTTCTCACCTGGTAATCCTGTCGCTCTAGACACCTGCTGCCATGCTTTCAGGACCAAAACTACATTTTTATGTCCCTTTTCCTTCTTTTCATAAATAATTTTATTAAACTGTACAGCCATAATTAACTTCTCAGTTTGATCGTTTTCATTTGTTTCTCCCATCGTTGCTGTTGTTTTGAAAAAATTGCTCGAAAAATCGCTCAGTTGCCCGATAAAAGTTGGATTTTTTCAACTCTGGGTAGTTGCTTGACGAAGCAACTAAAATTGCCAAAGTTGGCAACTAAATTGCGGCGACAGGCAAATTTCGCTCCTGTGTGAACATCTGTGTGAACCTAGGGTAAGAAAGAAATAGTCGAAGCGGACGAGAAAGTTGTTGTGATTGAAATAGGAACGAGAACCATAAACGAATCAAGTAAAAAGCGAAAACGAACTGATGTGACGGTTGGTGTGGGGGATTGTTTTCACAAGTCATGCCGAAGTTCTTATACAAATACAAGGGCCATTGACCAGCACTTGCGATTCTTAGTCAAGTAAAATGAGTCCCACAGGAGGAGATCAGGCGATTAGTATCAGGCGATTCAAATCGCCTGATCGAACAATTTGATTTCAAAACCGATTGTTTATTCTGTTCGAGCAGAATGGTTTTTGAGAAGACTCACAAGAAGAAAAACAGCTTTCGCGTCCGCACAGCAGAGTTCAGTGAGACACTAGTGGGACTTTTTCAAAAGCAAAATGATCACTGGTCCGAGGAAGTTCACGGCCGAATTCTAGCAGAGAATTTGGATCTGCAGGCATCAGATTTTGTATACCACAAAAAATATTACTGCAACTTTGCCTCTGGCAACAACCTCCCTTAGAACCATGCAGAAAATCTGACTGATAGACTCAAAAAAAAAAGAGATGTAGACTCGAAAAATATTTGGTCAACATGACGAGTGAGTTCCTCGGTGATTCGGAAGAGCCTGTGTATAGCCAATTTTACATGAAGGAGCTCGTCAAGGAGGGGTTTGGCGATGGTATAGTTATTTAAGAGACCGACGGTAAGGCTAGCGTTGTAACATTAAGGCCCATGGCTCATACTACTGCTAAACTTTTACGCCCAACCAAATGATAGCGACAAAACCAGAAGAAAATGAACATTATTAGTGTGGGTGTTGAGTTGTTGAAGAGCGACATAAAATGTATCACTCAAGATATGACTGAGTATGTTAAGACGGACGACCTGAAAAATCTCGAAGAAAATTTGAACTACCAGACTCTGAAGTTCTTCCTGGATTTCCTTAGCAACGCAGAAAACAAGCAGGCAATCATAAGCATGCTCTCTGGCTACCTTAAGGATGCGGGATGCAAAGTGTACCAGTCACCAGCCGATGCTGACCTGCTGATTGTGATGACTTCGGTTGATTCGGCAGAACGCCAACTTACTGCCTTAATAGGAGAAGATACTGACTTATTAGTCCTTTTACTGTATCACACGAAGTGAGACTGTAAACCAATGTTTTTCCATCCCGAGTTAAAGTCACAGAAAACTCGAGGCCGTCTGTGGGATATATTGGCAGCTAAACTGAAACTTGGTGACACCCTTTGCGAACAAAATAATTTCCGCCATACCTTTCTTGGATGCGATTCGACTTCGTAAATTTATTGCATAGGAAAACCTTCACCACTGAACCATGCAAAAAAGACGAAAAACTTCCAGGATATCGCCGGACTATTCCTAGATTCAGCTTCTACAAAAGACGAAATTATTAAAGCTGAAGAGAAGGTCATGCTTTTCTTATTTAAGACTGCAGAAAATTAAACAAGTCTAGGCCAGGTCCGCTACAGGAAATTCCCCGAAAAAGTTGGAAGTTCTGGGAAGTAGGCTGAGGCAAAAACGCACCCACTAACAAGCGATGTTTGCAAGCATCATTCTCTTCGAGCATACTTCCAAGTACAAGCGTGGAAAAATGTTGAGTGTTGACTGGATCTTTTGGAGTATGCTAGATTGTGCGGAAAGGAGAATTGTGATCTGTGCATTCAGATAGATCACCGGCACCGCCTTCCCTTCTCTCAGTGTCTCACTGTAGTTGTAAGAGCGAGTGTTCGACACTGCGATGTTCTTGCAAGAAGCAGGGCTTCAAATGTACCTGGGCTTTTGGCAATTGTAAAGGAACAAGCTGTTCTAACTACGAAATAGTTGGTGCCAGAAACCTTGAAGACGATGGTAGCGAAGAAGACCATATTTTGAATAGCTTTGCCACTATCCAGTGAATCTCTGTGTTAATGTGAATTTTATCTGCCTTATGTAATTGATTAAATAAAAAAAACAAGTTTTTTAAACTGAAAGTAAGGAGCGACATTAAAACTTAAAACGAACATAAATCATTTTGTATATGAAAGGGAATGTCCCCTCCTCATCGCCTCGCTCTTTACGCTAAAGTTTTTTTATTGTTTTAAAAAATAGAATTATATGGAAGAGTCAAACTTTAGCGTAAAATACGAGGCGTTGAGGTGGGGACAGCCCCTTTCATATACGGAATAATTTCTGTTCGTTTTAAGTTTTAATGTCGCTCCTTACTTTCAGTTTAAAAAACTAGTTTTTTTTATTTAATTTCTGATCGTTTTTTAGTTAATGCAGCTTTTATTTGCAAAAAGTTTTACTTTTCTTTTGCTAAATGGATGTCTTTACAAATTAACTTTCGTAACTAACTTCTATATTCGTATATTTTTCTTCTGGCAAAAAATACAAAGTTGCAGATTTTTGCAGATATGAGCTTGAAACCTATGTAATAGGGTTTTCTGATACGCTGAATCTGACGGTGTGATTTTCATTAAAATTCTTTCACTTGTAGGGGATGTTTCCCCCTCACATACGTTATAATTTCTGTTCGTTTTAAGTTCTAATATTCCTTCTTACATTTCAGTTGAAAAAACTTGTTTTTTTATTTAATTTCTGATCGTTTTTTAAATAATGCTTGGAAATCCGGCGCCCCCTTCATAGAAATGCCCCTTACCCCAAAGAAACATCCTCCACGGAAATATTCTCCAGAGTAACCCCCTCCTCTAGCCCCCCCCCGCCCTCCAGAAAAAATCCTTCCTGAAAATGGTTGCATACTTCCCAATAACCAATAAATAATGCTGGCAAGTCCGGCGCCCCCTTCATGGCAATTTCCCTTCCCCCATGAAAACTTCCTTCATGAACAGATCCTCCAACATAACCACCGACCCACCCGTACCACCCCCAAACCCCAAAAAAAACAACATAAAACTTATTGATAAATACCCATAAACCAAACTAAAAGTTAAAAATTGGTAAAGTTAATAACATTTAGCCCGCCCTCTGGGAACATCGGGGGATTAAGTCATCCTAAAAGACATATTTATCATATTTTCGACCATGCTGAACACAATGGCTATCTCAAAATTTTGATCGGATGACTCTGGGAAAAAAATAAGCATGGGAGGGGGCCTAGTTGCCCTCCATTTTTTTTTGTCACTTAAAAGAGCACTACAACTTTTAATTTCCGATCCAATGAGTCCTCCCACGATATTCTATGACCACTGGGTTGATACGATCACCCCTGGAGAAAAAAAACATAAAAACAAACAAACAAACAAATAAACACGTATCCCTGATCTTTCTTCTGGCAAAACATGGAAAATTCTACTTTTTCGTAGATAGAAGCTTGAAACCTCCACAGTAGGGTTCTCTGATATGCTGAATATGATGGTGTGATTTTTATTAAGGTTCTATAACTTTTAGGGGGTCTTTCCCCCTTTATTCGAAAATCAGCCAAATTTTCTCAGGCGCATAACTTTTGATGGGTAGCATTAAACTTGATGAAAGTTATATATTTGAAATCAGCATTGAAATCTGATTCTTTTGATATATCTATTGGTATCAAAAACCCGTTTTCTAGAGTTTCGGTTACCATTGAGCCAGGTCGCTCCTTACTTACAGTTCGTTACCACGAACTGTTTGATTTCTGTGCTGCATTATGTCTGAGTATATTGATCTCTTTTTTGGAACTAGTGTTTTGTCCTATCTAAGGGAAGCTCTTTGACAAAATGTTTTTTTGTTGTTGCCAAATATGTGTTCGAACTTCCCCTCCTCCTCTTCATTCTTCCTCACTTTCACAAAACTGAGGCTCCAGGCATACTGAACTTTACCTGGACAAAATCTTGGTTGTTACCATGGCACGAGGCTGCAAATGTTTTGTTTTCCATAGGCCAAGTTTAATATACACCTGCAGGCTGAACCACTACCCCAACCTCACTCTATCTCTCTCTCAAAGCTTTAAGCCCCAAACGATTATTTTTACTTTAAACATTTAGTTTCATGTTCACAAGAAAAAAGCCTAAAAATGACATATCTAATCACATTTGCTGGTATTTACTCAATTAATATTTTTTTGCCTAAACCTCAAATTCAACTTAAAAAAAAACAAATTTGTGAAGGAGCTAGAGCAGCAAACTTTTCGGATTCGGAATCAGCACATATTTTTTGGTCGGGTAGTGAAAGAATCATTTTTATAGCAATTATTTTTTTTAGGTTGACTCCGTTTTTCACAATTTTTCTAGAGCATCTCTCCCAACCTTACTCTCTTTCAAAGCTTTAAGCTCCAAACAATTGTTTTGACTTAAAACATTTATTTTCATGTTTATCAGCAAAAAAGAGTGTAGAAATGACATATCTAATCACAGTTGCTGGTATTTACTCAATCAACATTTTTTGCCTAAACCTCAAATTCAGCCTCAAAAAACTCAAATTTGTGAAAGAGGTAGGGCGGTAAGCTTTTCGGATTTGGAATTAGCATATAGTTTTGGTTCGGGTAATTGAAGAATCATTTGTATAGCAATTGTGTTTAGGTTGACCCCTTTTTCTCAATTTGCCTAGAATAATAGTTATTCATGTTCTAGGCACCTGATTCTATCTATTTTCTTTTTTGGATACCTTCCATTTTTGAGACTAAATATCAAATAGTTTAACCTTTCTTACCTTTTTTTTTAATTAGCAGAGGTTTTACTTGGGACAATAAAGTTTGGAGAACGGTAGATAATTTTCAAAATTGGCAATGCAAAAATATACTTTAAATAAAATGAAACCAATATTCTGCACCAACTTAACACATAGTAAATTAATTAAAGTTTCATCAATATTAGGTATAATTCCTACGTAGTCATATGAAAGTACTCTTTGAAGTTGGGTCTAAGAACGTCAGCCCTAAGATTGCTGTATAAGAGCGTTATTGAAATTACTATTCCTTATGATGTTCATGGGCGCCGACAGGGGGGGGGGCATGGTACCCCTCTGAAAACTTGGGACTATAAAGTAAATATAAGGAAACCAAAAAAAAAGCAGAATATGCAAAAACCATAGAAAAAATGTGGGTTGCCCCATTGTTGACTGTCTGCGAATAGATTTTGATCGTATAATGAAAGTGTAAGAGCCTAAATATTGATGAAATTCGATCAAAGAATCAGTTTTTTATGGTGATCCTAAATATGTACTTGTTTATTGGTAATTAGTGATGTTTTTAGTTCGTATAATTAAAGAAAACACAAGGAAAACAACTTAATAAGGGGCAATTCCGGTAAAAAAAAAAAAAAAAAAAAATATGCCGCCAACTTTTGCTTGCATTGCCAGAATACCCATGAGCTGATAAATGAAGCCACTATAATCAGAAATGTTTCCCCTGAACGGAATGCTGGGAATTTTTGTATTTTCCCTCTGAACGGATACGTTTTTGGTGTTTTATTTTCATTTTTTTATATTTCGAGAAGTCATCGAATTTATGTAGTTGTTGCTTTGAGAAAGATTTAATTTTTTACAGTTACGAAGTATAAAGGTGTCAAATATATTGGTTTTCGGTATTAAAAATTAAATTCCAAATATTGAATTAAAAATGTTTATTTGATTTTTAATGCTAGTTTTAATGTTTTACTTTGAACAAACTACTTTGATAATGCGTTAAATCTTATAAGAAAAATGAGTCTAAAGGCATTAAATATTTTGGTGTTTGATAACCAAGTTCAAAACTGTCGATATTGTTAAAAAAAACATCCGTCCAACGCTTCGGCATTGCTCAACAAAACGGAATGTTGGGAGTTTATATCTTATTTTATGTAAGTAGGCTCTTGTTTTGTGTATTTTTTTTTAATTAATCGCTTTTTCCATGTTTATATACTTTTACTTTAATTGACATACTTTTTTCATTGCCTTTAGAAAAAAAGTTTATCTCCAAGCCTCATTAAGTAAAAAATAATAATTTTTTCAACTGAAAGCAAGGAGCAACATTAAAACTTAAAACGGACAGGAATTATTACGTATTTGAGGAGGGTTGCCCCCCTCCTCAATACCTTGCTCTTGACGCTACAGTTTTTCGGCACTTCAAAAAAGGTTACTTATTGTTCTAATTAAACGACCCTTGTGTTTCAGTAGTTGATTTTAAAGAATTTGGACAAAATTTTTAAATTTAGCGTAAAGAGGAAGGTGTTGGGGAGGGGGCAACCCCCCTCAAATATTTAATAATTTCTCTTCTTTTTTAAGTTTTAATGTCGCTCCTTACTTTCACTTGAAAGAACTTGTTTTTTTTTTATTTAATATCTGATCGTTTTTTAATAGCGACAGGATACATGACTCCACCTCCACGGAAACACCCGCCTCCCCACAGAAATATCCTCTGGACAATTCAATCCTGGCAAAAATTTAACCCGTACAATCACCCTTAGCATCTCCATGCCTAAAATGTAATCAGTAAAGAAAAAGCAAGACTTAAAGAACTTTTGTATAGGAATTCTGGTAAATACACCGAGTTCAAAATTTCCCCTAAAAAGCTCACCCCCTTGAAACTTCCCTCTCCATGTAAAATTTTTCCAGTATAAAATCCTTCCAGCAGAAAATTCTCCCTACCCTCCCCACCCGAAAAATGTCTGTACGTATATTGCGACCAGCCTGTGGCTTTCTCCTTTATTGAATAAAATAAATAAATAAAATATTCCCAGTAACAAATAAAACAATATGTTAACTTTATAACTTAAGAACCTTTCCTTGTGGGCTATAGGGGGTCATTTTATCTCTAAAGACATAGTTATTGGGCTTTAAAGTACACTGAAGAGAAAAGCTATCTCAAAATTTTGATCAGACGATTTTGGGAAAAAGGTGCGTGGGAGTTCACTAAAAAAGGGCACTAGAGCCTTTCATTTCCATTAGAATGAACCCTCTCTCGACGGTCTAGGTCCACTGGGTCGATACGATCACCCTTAGGGAATTAACCAAATAAATAAACACGCATCTGTGATCTTTCTTCTGGCAAAAATTAATAAATTCCACATTTTTACAGATATGAGCTTGAAGCCTCTACAGTAGGGTTTTTTGAAGCGCTGAATCTGATGGTGTGATTTTCATTAAAGTTATGTGACTTAGAGGGGGTCTTTCCCCCTTTTTTGGAAAATCAGGCAAATTTTCTCAGGCTCGTAGCTTTTGACGGGTAAAATTAAACTTAATGAAACTTATATATTTGTAATCAGCATAAGAAGCCAATTCTTTTGATACATCAATTGGTATCAAAATTCAGTTTTTTAGAGTTTCAATTACTATTGAGCCAGGTCATCCTGTACTTATAGATCATTACCATGAACTGTTTGATTGCCCATCAAAATCCAATCCACCAATCGAGGGGGGTAATTGTCCTGTTGGGTAACAGTTACATTTTACATGACTATTATAAAATCGAAGCGTAATATCTGTGCAGGGAGGATGATTTTTTTTAGTATCTCTACTCCTTCTATATACTATTCTAAGGTATAGGAAATCAAACAGTTCGTGGTAACGAACTGTAAGTAAGGAGCGACCCGGCTCAGTGGTAAACAAAATTCTAAAAAACGGAATTTTGATACCAATAGATACATGAAAAGAATCATATTTTAATTCTGATTTCAAATATATAAGTTTCATCAAGTTTAATCTTACCCATCAAGAGTTAAGCGTCTGAGAAAATTTGGCTGATTTTCGAAAAAAGAGGGAAAGACCCCCTAAAAGCTATAGAACCTTAATGAACATCACACCATCATATTCACCGTATCATAAGAACCCTACTGTAGAGATTTCAAGCTCCTATTTACAAAAATGTGGAATTTTCCATTTTTTGCCAGAAAAAGATCACGTATGCGTGTTTATTTTTTTTTTATTTTTTTTTTTTATTTTTCCCAGGGGTGATCGTATCGACCCAGTGATCCTAGAATATCGTGGGAAGGTTCATTGGAATGGAAATTAAAAGTTCTAGTGCCATTTTTAAGTGGCAAAAAAATGGAGCGCAACTAGGCCCCCTCCCACGCTCATTTTTTTCCCAGAGTCACCGGATCAAAATTTTGAGATAGCCATTTTGTTCAACATGATCTAGAATATAATAGCTATGTCCTTTAGGAGGACTTAATCCCCCGAAGTCCCCGGGGGGGGGCTGAAAGTTATGAACTTTACCCATTGTTAAAATATAGGCTAGTATTGGTTATTGGGAAGTATACAGACGTTTTCAGGGGGAATTTTTTCTGGGAGTAGGGGGGTGGGTGGGTCAGGAGTTATATGGGAGGAACTTTTCATGAAGGAAGTTTTCATGGAGGAAGGGACATTGCTATAAAGGGGGTGCCGGATTTCCCATTATTATTTAAAACAAAAATCAGAAATTAAACATAAAAAAAACAAGTTTTTCAACTGAAAGTAAAGAGCAACATCAAAACTTAAAACGAACAAAAAATAGTAGCTATATGATTGGGTTCACCTTTTAGTCAATGCCTCGCTCTTTAAGCCAAAGATTTTTTAGTACTTTCATAAGAGCTATTTATTCTAATTAACGGCCTTTCTGATTAAGGGGTCATTTTTAAAGAATTGGAACAAAATTCGAACTTCAGCTTAAAGAGCAAGGTATTGACTATGGTTACGCAAGTTAATTAGTAAATTACGTCAGAACCAAATTTAGAGACAACCATTTAGCAAAAGAAAAGTAAAATTTTTATGCAAATTTTGTTTACTTATTCAACGACGGTGAGCCAAAATAAAAGCTGCATTAACTAAAAAACGATCAGAAATTAAATAATAAAAAAAGTTTTTTAAACTGAAAGTAAGGAGCAACATTAAAACTTAAAACGAACAGAAATTATTCTGTATATGAAAGGGGCTGTCCCCTCCTCACCGCCTCGCTCTTTACGCAAAAGTTTGACTCTGTCTCACAACTTTATTTTTTAAAATAATAAAAAACTTTAGCGTAAAGAGCGAGGCGCTGAGGAGGGGACAGCCCCTTTCATATACGGAATAATTTCTGTTCGTTTTAAGTTTTAATGTCACTCCTGACTTTCAGTTTAAAAAACTTGTTTTTTTAATTTAATTGCATAAAGACAAGTCTACATCTGTTAAAATCTGCGGAAGCAATCTTTCTGTAATTTTGGTTTGAGTTTGATTTTCTTTTCAGATTAAATGCATAATAATTAAATATATTATTGATTAAACAAATTGATCCCTTTGCCAGGATTCCTTGTGGTTTAAAATTTACTGTATTTTGTTTCATTTTGCATGCAAATTAATTGTTCTTTTTATTTGAGAGTATTTTTCCTAAAAGTATTTAAAAATAAACGTATTCCAACATTAAAAAATTCCTAAAAGATATTCCCTGTCGCCCAACCACAACTGATATTTTAGCATTTGCCCCCCCCCGAGAAAATTTTCCGATGGCGCCCTTGATGCTGTTCCTATATGGATTAGCGCAATCAGGAAAATATATGTAAGGAAAGCCCTACTTTCAGCTCAAAAGTCTTCCCTGATTCTGATTTCCAAATCTTTTAAGACTTCTTTAAGCAAGGTCATAGCCCCCATTTCTGGGGCACTCCCAATTGACTATAGGGCTATAGAAATATCCTGGCCATAGTATCTGAATGAAAATCTTTCTAATGTCTGGGCAAATTTGCCCCCCCCCCCCCCCCACCTTTTCTCATTATGTCGTCATTCTGCTGATCCACCTATGCTGAAGAATTAGCTGCTCCATTTTTGGGCAAAAATATTATAACACAAAAGAATACCACTCCCTCCCTTGCTGTTCTCCCTATCGTTTTGACCAATGTAATATATCATAATTGGTATAATAGGATTCAGAATTCCATCAGTAGCTCTCAAGACACTAGCCTGAGCAAGTGAGCATTCATTTTGAGACGAAATATTCTATTTGAAGTGTGGGTTCAAAAATTCAAAAATTTTTAGCCTTCTCTTGTTCAGGACATTTTTCGAGACTCGACTTCTCAAAAATAATAATAATTCTGTTTTACACGTGTTTTTTAAACGGACCTATAGCTATAGATAAAAGAAGAGAAATTTTTTATTTTTAAACTTTTTAAGATCAGAGAGCAGCTTTAAAGCTTACAACGAGCTGGAAGTTCCCTGCATAAAAGGCTGCTAATCTTGTTGCCCCACTGCTCATTATGCTTACATGTATTTTGCTCTCTACTGAAAACTTCCTAGCAGCTACAAATAAAGTTTATTTTAAATAGGTTTATTAAATTACTTACTTCTTGTTTTGAGTCTAATTTTCTCCCAAAAATGTCTCCTGTTGCATGAAGACCAAAAAACAAGACATTGTGTTTGAGCCGAGAAGTTTAGTGACAGCATTTTTATTCGTGAAAGTTTCTGTCTGCTTAAATTTTTTAAGTTGACTTTTATTCGGGAATGTATTTTTGTCATTTCATTTCACCATCAACCATAAAGTTTATCAACATGGTAATCCAGTTTTCGTTCACAAACTGACCAAGATTACATATTTCGATTTATCTTACTTAAATACAAAATGCTATTTTAACATTATTGGTTATTCAATCACAAATGAAGCAATCGGTTACAAATTACGATATGAATAGATTAATTAATAAACATTCCCAGAATCACACTTCATTCAGAATTTATTTCCCCTCTACCTTTAAATCAAATTACCTCCTTGATATAGTAACTTGAAGAAAACAAAGAAGTACGTGACAATGCTGTCGATTTGTGCTTTCATTTACCCCTTAGTCATATGCGACGCTGTAAATTGTCCTTAATTCCCTCTCGTCTTCAATATTGTCCCTGGTCATTGTTTTCCCTAATTAATACTAAATTGCTAGGTTCCACAAAAGGTCTCCGAATCGTTAATTACATTACTTGACTAATAAGCATTGCTCAACCTTGTTTAGCGAGTTGGAAATTGAGGTATCCACAGCATATTACCAAAGACCTATGGGAAAAGGTGGGGTAAAAGTATTTCTAGGAGCCAATCAAACCATTTTACGGAATGAGAAAACATGCTGATTGGTTAACATTCAGGGATACGGGGGGATAAAATTTATATTTTGATACGCTTGAGCTAGTTGGAGGAGTATAGCAATTGGTCTTGCTAAAGCAAGTTGTGTCTAAAATGAGTCAGAAGCTATATGAATCAATTTTGCATAAAGATAGCCAAAAATCTTCTTTCCTTATTGAGGATATACTTTTCAAGTCATCTAAGGTACAGATATGCATATATATTTTAAAATATAGAGGTAGATACATATCGATTAATGATTTTGTCGCAAAGAATTGATTTTTGTTCCATGCTAATTTTAAGATAACCAAAAAATGGTTAAATTTTTTCCTCGTGTAACAAATGAATATTTTCATCATTGCGATGTCCAACAGAAGTTTCTTTTTTACAGGGGTGCCTTAAAAAAAAACTAAATAAGTTTTTGCCTTAACAGTTACATTTCATTTACAGAAATCTAATTTAAATTCGAAAAATTGCATTTAATTAAAAGAAATAAACAAATCAAAAACAAACTCAAAGTTTATGAACTGGTATGGGTAAACATCAACCTTTACAAAACCCTGTATACACAGTCGCTACCAGCCATCCTTGCCCCCTCCCTCCAAAAAAAATAATCTAAAATAAATACAAATAAAATTAATAAATTTTAAACTCTAGTAAATATTTATGACCTAGCTGGATGTCAAAGACACAAAATAGAAAATACTTCTTCTACTCTGTAATCTTTCCCTTCTTAAAAAAAAAAAAAAAAAAAAAAAAAAAAAAATCAGTCGAGAGATAATTCGCCCAGTACGGATTCAAGTTCATAATTAGAGAAATAGTGTCCTTTCAGCTCACTGTGAAATTCATTTAGCTCATCAACTGTTGAAACATGCTTCCCATACCTTAGGGCTAACATGTCTTATAGAAAAAGGGATCGCTTTTGTACAAACCTGAGGTCACCGAACTAGTAGCAATGCTAGTCAAGTGATGATGGAAATTAACACCACGTGTAAAAATGTCATAAAACACTTTAAATATACGCATGCGTATATTTAAATATAAAAACAGCATTATAAAAGATAGGTTCGCGAACATTGTAAAATACAACCTTCAATAATTCTTCGAACAACGTTGCGGTGAGACCTCTTTCATAGAACTATATTAAAAAATAAGTATAAAAATTATAATTTTTAACAAATTCTTAACATAACTTTATTTTTCAAAAAAATAACAAACCGCTGCGAAGTTGAGCTAGGAAATACTTGGAAAATTCCAGCTGAAATTGGGTTTTAACTAAATTGAATGTCATCGAAAAAGGTTATTCAAGTAACTCAACCCTGTTCAAATTAATCCCTTTAACTCAGTCCTCATTTAACGTTACCCCAGGCAACTCCCATTCAAAGCGACCCCCATTCAACACAACCTCCATTTAATTCAACCCAATCCAACTCAACACCCGTTTAATTCAATCCTAATTCAAATCAACCCCATCTTAAGACAATTCCATTCTACTCGATCATATTCAACTCAATCTTTCTTCGATTCAACCCCATGGAATTCATTCCCAGATTAACTCAAGCCTTTTCAAATCAAAGACATGTAACTCAATTCAAATAACAAACTTTTAGCAAAAAACATCACTTGAGAGCTTGATTGCAAAAAATTATGGCCGGTCTTTGGTACGTTATTAAATAAAAAAAACAAGTTTTTTTAACTGAAAGTAAGGAACGACGTTAAAACTTAAAACGAACAGAAATTATTCTGTATATGAAGGGGGCTGTCCCCTCCTCAACGCCTCGCTCTTTACGCTAAAGTTTTTTTATTGTTTAAAAAAATATAGTTGTGAGAAAGTCAAACTTTAGCGTAAAGAGTGAGGTGTTGAGGAGGGGACAGCCCCCTGCATATACAGAATAATTTCTGTTCGGTTTATGTTTTAACGTCGTTCCTTACTTTCAGTTAAAAAAAACTTATTTTTTTTATTTAATTTTTGAACGTTTTTGAATTAATGCAAGTTTTGATTTTGGCTCACCGTAAATGAATAATTAAAACAAAATTTGCATATTATATTTGGTTAAATGGCTTTCTCGAAACTTGTTTAATTTTATTAACGAACGTTTTTATTAGTAATAAATATACGTAACTTACGAATTAACTTACGCAACGAACTTCTATATTCATAAATTTTTAACACGTATGTTAGGGGGTTCGCCCCCTAGTCAAGACCCTGCTCTTTAAACTATAGTTCGAATTTTTTTTCCAGTTCTTTAAAAATGACCTCTTAATCACAATCAGTTGATCAGTTGAAAAACTTGTTTTTTTTTTATTTAATTCCTGATCTTTTTCTTTAATAATTCTGGGAAATCCGGCACCCCCTTCATAGCACTGTCCCTTCCCCCCTGAAAACTTCCTTCATGGAAAGATCCTTCCATATAGCCCCCAACCCTCTCCTTCCCCCACCTACCTGAAAAAATCTCCTCTGAAAAAGTCTGTATACTTCCCAATAACCAATACTATATGTTAACATTGAGTAAAGCTCATAACTTTCAGCCCTCCCCCTGGGGACTTTGGGGGATCAAGTCATCCTAAAAGACATTTTTATCATATTTTTGACCATGCTGAACAAAATGGCTATCTCAAAATTTTGATCGGGTGACTTTGGGAAAAAAATGAGCGTGGGAGGGGGCCTAGTTGCCCTCCATTTTTTTTGCCACTTAAAAAGGGCACTAGAACTTTTAATTTCCGATCTAATGAGTCCTCCCACGATATTCTAGCACTACTGGGTCGATACGATCACCCCTGGGAAAAAAAAAACAACAATAAAAAAACAAACAAATAAACACGCATCCGTGATCTTTCTTCTGGCAAAAAATGGAAAATTCCACATTTTTGTAGATAGGAGCTTGAAACCTCTACAGTAAGGTTTTCTGATACGCGGAATATAATTTTCATTAAGGTTCTATAACTTTTAGGGGTCTTTCCCCCTTTTTTCGAAAATCAGCCAAATTTTCTCAGGCGCGTAACTTTTGATGGGTAAAACTAAACTAAATGAAACTTGTATATTTGAAATAAGAATTAAAATCTGATTCTTTTGATGTATCTATTGGTATCAAAATCCCGTTTTTTAGAGTTTCGGTTACCATTGAGCCGGATCGCTCATTACTTACAGTTCGTTAACACGAACTGTTTGATTAAATAAATACAAAAAAGTTTTTTTTTTTAACTGAAAGTAAGGAGCAACATTAAAACTTAAAACGAACGGAAATTATTCCGTATATAAAACGGGCTGTCCCCACCTCAACACCTCGCTCTTTACGTTAAAGTTTTTCATTGTTTTAAAGTATAGAGTTGTGAGAAAGAGTCAAACCCTCAGCGTAAAAAGCGAGGCGTTGAGGAGGGGATAGCCCGTTTCATATACGGAATAATTTATGTTCGTTTTAATGTCGCTCCTTACTTTCTGTTAAAAAAACTTGTTTTTCATTTAATTTTGGAATATTTTAAATTAATGCAGGTTTTGATTTTGGCTCACCGTACATGAATAATTAAAATGAAATTTGCATATTAATTTTACTTTTTTTTTTTTTTGGCTAAATGGCTTTTGCGAAAGTTGTTTTATTTTATTTACAAAAGTTTTAATTAGTAATAAATATACGTAACTTACGAATTAACTTACGTAACGAACTTCTATATTACTATATTCTTATTATGTGTATTAGGGGGTTTGCCACCCTAGTCAATACCTCACTCTTTACGCTAAAGTTTAGTTTGTTTCCAATTCTTTAAGAATGACCCCTTAATCACAAAGGCCGTTAACTAGAATAAATAGCTCTTATGAAAGTACTAAAATAAACTTTAGCGTAAAGAGCGAGGTATTGACTAGGGGGCAAACCCAATCATAAACATAATAGTTTCTGTTCGTTTTTAGTTTTGATGTTGAAAAGTTGTCAGTTGAAAAGTTTTTCAGTTGAAAACATTTTTTTTATATTTAATTTTTGTTCGTTTTTTAAATAATACTGGGAAATCCGGCGCCCTCTTTATAGCAATGTCCCTTCCCCCATAAAAACTTCCTCCGTGGAAATATCCTCCCACTTAACCCCCGATCCACCCCCACCCTCACTGCCAGAAAAAAATCCCCGTGAAGACGTCTGTATACTTCCCAATAACCAATACTAAATGTAAACATTGGGCAAAGTTCATAAATTGCAGCCCTTCCCTGGGGACTGTGGAGAATTAAGCCATCCTCAAAGACATATTTTTATATTTTTAGACCATGCTGGACAAAATAGCTATCTCAAAATTTTGATCGGGTGACTTTGGGCAAAAAAATGAGCGTGGGAGGGAGCCTAGATCCTCTCCATTTTTTTGTCACTTAAAAAGGACACTAGAACTTTCAATTTCCGTTTGAATGAGCCCTCTTGCGATATTCTACGACCACTGGGTCGATATGATCACCCCTGGGGAAAAAAACAAATAAACACGCATCCGTGATCTTTCTTCTGGCAAAAAATACAAAATTCCACATTTTTGCAAATATGAGCTTGAAACCTCTACAGTAGGGTTCTCTGATACGCTGAATCTGATGGTGTGATTTTCAATAATGTTCTATTATTTTAAGTGGTGTTCCCCCTTTTTTTTTGAGAATAAGGCAAATTTTCTCAGGCGCGTAACTTTTGATGGGTAATACTAAACTTGATGAAGCTTATATATTTGAAATCAACATAAAAATCTGTTTCTTCTGATTTATCTTTTGGTATCAAAATTCCATTTTTTTAGAGTTTCGGTTACTGTTGAGCCGGATTGCTCCTTACTTACAGCTCGTTACCACAAACTGTTTGTTGACTGGTGCTGGTTAGAAGTTGATTAGATTACTGATTAGATCGGACATTTGACAGTAAATTTGTCCAAGTTTCGATTGTGTTGCTAGGTGAAAGATAAACGTTCCATCCGATCTACCATTCGGTGCTCTTTCCAAATATAACCTTCTGTACCACGTAGTTGCGTCCCAAATGTCCTAATGGCTGAAGACAGTGGCACCAATTAACTAAAATCTGGAGGGGGGGTGAGGGTAAATGTATTTTTGAAAATCATAGGGTGACAATTTTGTTCTTTTGATTACTGATTTGTTTTTATTTTTTGTTGTTTTTTTATATTACTTGGTATAATTAAACAACTGTTGATGAGAAATAGTTATTGAAAGATAATAAAAACCAAGATAAACAGCAACTTGTTTATATACCAGTAGCCTAGGGCTGTATTCTTCAAATGTAATAATGATAATTCCAAGAAGTATCAGCAATTGTCATTTTTCGATGTTGTAATCATAAAGGAGTGTTTAAAATATATAAAATGTATTCTGTATATATAAAATAAAGATATATTGGATTGTAGTTTTATTTTGCTTTCAACAAGGGCGTAAAGGACGCCCTGCCCTTTAGAAAGTTTAAGGGGTTGGTAGCCTTGCTCTTATTTGTGGTAATTTGTGCTGGCTTCAAGTTTGACTTGGTTATACATTTTGATTTATTTTCGTGATAGGATTTATCTATTAGCCTATAGCAGTCAGTACCTGCTATCTTTTTGTTTGATCTGGTATTAGTTTTAATTATTGTTTGCCTCAGGTTTTATTTATTTTGTTCATAGTAATTTCTGTTCCTTTTAAATTTGCATTGTTTTATGGTTTTATGTCTGTTTGTTTTAAATTTTGATATGGCTCTTTTCTTTTGCTTGAAAGATATTTTTGGAAAACATTTCTTTAATTAATGACAAAAGGTGGGTTGGATTTCATCAAATATTATTTTCATATACATTATCATTTAAACCTATTAGTTAAAATATCCTTCCATTAGACAAAACCAGGTCAGAAAACCAGATTGGAACAATGCAAGAAGACGGCTGGGTTAAATTTCCCAGTTGCATTGATGAATTGCATTGCTCAGGACTTTCGATTTGAATGAGAGTTGAGTATCAGAATGGTTTAGTTGAATTATAGGGGTGATTTCCGGGAGGCTGAGTTTAATGAGAGTGGTATACACGGGGCTGAATTTCATGGATATTGAGCTAAATGGATGTTGAGTGTGATGTTAATAGTAACGAATGATAGTCGCTAAACCCAAAAGAGAGTCAAAGACTATCAATCGACTGTTTTTCTGTTTTTTTTTTCACTTTGCTTGAAAGAAAACAAGATTTCTACTAGTTTTTGACGACATAACAGTACCCCATTTACAGTCCAATCTCCCTCTGCTCGTATCGTGTTAGTACTTGCTTACAATTACGTACTCTTACTTACTTTTTACCGGCAGTGTAAGAATAATAGTTACGACAAGGCAGGAGGATGGTGCCATATGAAACAGTCCAGCGTCAAACACGATCAAATTCTCAGTGTACAATAGAAACCAGGGGAAGAAAGTATAAATTGATGCATCTTTGCTAAGAGTATAGCATCGCATTATAAAAAAGAAAAGAAAATGAAAACGCTAGATTTTACTTAAAAATAGAACAAAGAAAGAAATAAAAGCCCAAAATACAAGAAGGCTTTAAAACTGAAGGAGATTGCTTTTTGGCTGCAATAACAATTTTCTTGTTAAACTACAATGTCAATTATTTGTAAAAGCCTTGATATTTTCAAGGCTTTTCTTTATTAGAAGAAAAACAAACAAAAACTTACATTCTAGGTAGTAAAAGTTTCCAAGAGTGACGTATCCTACAGTCAAGTGTCACCAAATAGTTGTACAGTATCTCATTTAGACGACAGACCTCGAACTGGATCTCCAGCTGGACACCTTGAACATCCTCATTTTTCTGCAACAGCGTATCCCCATGAATTGGCTTTATTCTCAGCTATAAATCCAGCTGCAGCCGCAATGGCATGTGCTGCAGCTACTTACTTAGGACCACAGCCACCATACTTTTCTCATGGACAAATTATCTCAGGACATAATCACCAAGACATAAGCAGAGACTACTCATCTTCTATGTTCATGCAAACAGGTAAACTGTTTTATTAATTGTGTGAGAGATTATAAGATCATGTTTTCGTGATTAATTATCAAAAGTGAAGCCCGTTTTATAGGCAAAAAAGCATTTCTCAGAGACGGTTACATTTTCCAAATATTACATTCATGCATGTTAACTTCTTTGTCTTCCAGAAGGGGTTGGGGCCCCTAATGTGCAGAATTTAACTTAAGAGATAGAGTGTACCTTATAATTAGTGTATGTGGTACTTTTTTCATTTCTCGTATTTGTACAGGTGTGTAACAGACATCACAATGCTAATAAGAAATACTAATAAGTAACAACTATACGGGTTAGTTAAAAGACCAGGCTTTTTCAAAAAGAAGCAAAAAGTTTCAAGAGATTTTTAGGAAGTCTTAGAGACAACTGAAGAGAAGTATGTTTTTGTTCTCTACCATATGTTCCAGGGCTAAGTGAAAACTTAAACGAATTTTACAATGTGATGGTTTAAAGATAGCTTTAAAGAGTAGTAATACTTTAGGTAGTTTTCTAAATTCTGGAAAGGATCAAACTTCAGTGGAACGGTGAGGGGGGGGGGGGTATCAGATTCCATGTAGTTGCGGAAGCTCATATGTGGAATATACTGACCATAATTTAAAAATAAGATTGCTACAACATCAAGACTATTTTTTTGGCCTTAAAGCAAAATTCTAATCCTGAAGATTTCACTTCAGCTCTATCGGAACACATTTTTGATTTTCCGGACTATTTTATCTTGTTTGATAATGTCCCTTTGATTTCTAGAGACTGAGGTTTAAAGCAAATTCTTAGGAAAATGATTGAAATTAAGAAAATTTGGTTCAAGAACTTAGCTTTAAATAGAGATTCAGGTAAATTTGGTTTAAATCTATTTTGCGATAATGAAGTCAGATAAAGTAAGATTTATTTCTCCCAATGCGTTTGACCTCTGCCCATCTGTTAGTTCAAATAAAGCTAACAAACCGGAAAATGGGAGGTCAAGAAGAGTTGCTTCCAGTATTGTATTGAAAAAAATAAGAGCAATAAACAATAAGTAATTATTGTATTTTGTATCTATATATATATATATATATATATATATATATATATATATATATATATATATATATATATATATATATATATATATATATATATATATATATATATATATATATATATATATATAATTAGCTTTAATTGTTTTATTTAAGTATTTCTACTGATGACGATCACTTGATATGTGATCGAAATATCTAGTATGTTTTTTTTTTTTAATGTCTAATAAAAAGAATTTATTCCTATTCAAACTGTTATTTTCCTATTCAAACTGTTCAAACTGTTATAAGTCTTTGAAATTATGTAAGGGGTCTCTAAACTCTTTCATCAGGATATATACCTAAAACGGTTGTCGGATCTCAACCAAACCTGGCAGCAAATAAGGGGTAGTGACCTATCTACGTTTCTGAAGTGGATGTTGAATTGGTTCGATCGTTGTGGGGAGGGAGAGAGGACTACTCCCTAAATTACTTTCATCGGGGGATGTAGCTGAAAAGGCAAGGACTCAACCAAAGTTGATGAGAAGTACGAGTAAGTGTCCTGGATATACCTTATAGGGTAACACACCTTTTTTTGATTTCTGTAGAAAAGGATTCGAATAATTCCCGCTTGAAGGAGAACAATGCTATTGAACCACTGACTGTAAAAAGAGAACACCCTGGAAATATCTTCTTTTTGGTGGGGTCGTTCAAAAGTTGAATTCGCTTATCTCGGACACACCGCAGCACAGCGTAGCGTCAGACTGATTTCTGCCAATTTAGCTAATAACATCAAAAATATAAAACAGTCCAGTTTAGTAGAAAATTATACAAATTTTATTAAGAATCATCTCAAATTAAGAAATACAAAAGACTTAAGCTTAGTCAGAATTATTCAGAATAAGATTGGTTAACTTTTGCCAGCCCATAAAATCAAGAGACATTGTAACCGTGTTTAGACATGGTGAATTCACCATTATAATTTCCATTGAAGTGTACATGCTTTTTCGGAGTCTTTTCCGCTTTTCACGAAATCAGGCAGGAGTTCTCATGAAAATTGCTTTCGGTTTCGAAACAGAATAAAAATTAGATGGCAAAACGAGTGTCGCAGATGGCTTTGATTGGCTTCGCCGACAAAAAAATTGCAAGAGTAGCGCTTTGGTTATGTTTCTTTGCTTTCGGTTGAACCTTGTCGTTGTCGACCCTCTCAATTCCCTCATCAGAAGAATTCAACTCCTTAAAAAAACGGTACACATTCCTTAAAGGGGGTCTGGTTTATTCCCCGGAATACTCCCTGACAGAAAATTCCCCCCAAAGATCCCGCCGGACCTCCCCCCCCTCAGTGGAAGAGCAATCCGAAAATTCCATACCCCATGGTACATTACTCCTAGAAAATTCCCCAAATATCTTCCCCATCGAAAATTATCCCCACACATAACGTTGACCAGCCAAAGGGTAATTAAGAAAAATAAAAATAATGAAGAAAAGAAGGGATTCTGGAATATTTTACCTTTATTCTAAAATATATAGAGAATGTGTGGTGTAGAATCAAACAGTTTGTGGTAACACCTCTAAGGAAGGAACGACTCGGGTCAACATTAACCAAAACTCAAAAAAAAGGAATTTTGATAACAAATAAGGCGTCAAAAGAATTATCTTTTTATGTGGATCCCAAATATATAAACTTCAAGAAGTTTCATTTTACGCATCAAACACTAGGAACCTAAAAAAAATTCTTGACTTTCACCCCAAAAAGGCAAGTGTTTAGATTGGGCATTTCAAGAAAACTAATGCGGAGGTTTCAAGCTCCTCTCTACATAAATGGGGAATTTTGCATTAAGTTCTGAGAAGAAAGATCACAGATGTATGTTTATCATTTTTTGTTTCGTTTTGCAATTTTTTTCCTGGGTGTGATAATACTGGACCGATGGTCTTAGAACATCGGGAGAGGGCTTATTCGAACTGAAATTACAAATTCAAAAAGATTGTGCAATGGGAGAATGGCGCTTTCTGCTATTTTGTGGCACCAAACTGTGATTTTATGATAATTTTATGATATTTATGATGATGTTATGATGGGGGACCAAGTTACTATCGATTAAAAATTATGTGATAACCAACCGACTTAAAAGTATAATAAAACTATATATTGAGCTTCTCAGTTGCGGAGGAAGTTATACTGCACAGTTGCACATTCGTAGCTGAAAAGTCATGTAGTCCATACATGTAAAGGTACTTCAAACGGGATGAATCTTCTGGTTCTGATGTGCGTCTAGTGGACGATACCCAATACTTTATTGTGAACAGGGTTTAATGACTTTTTGAAAAACTTTCTTTACTTAAACTATGGATTGCTTACTTGGAAGAAGGAGCTCTGTTAAATTTAAATTTGCCTGGTTCTGGCTTAGAGTTTGATTCCTTGTTAGTTAAATTAAATTAGAAAAAATGCCCCTTAAAGGTATTTCAGACGGTAATCCATTCTGATGTACGGCTAGTGGGCGTGTTCTCTATTGCAAGGGGTCTTGTTGTTTATTATTATTAATTAAAAAAAACTTTTTCCACAAAATAAGTTTTTCAAAGGAAAATAAAGAACCCCATTAAACCAAAAATGAGCAAAGATAAAATCAAATAATCTACCAAGTTTGAAATTACCACAAATCAGCATCGATAAATAAATGAAACCCAAAACGAACACAAATTACAATAAATAACCGAAACAAACTCAAAACAAGCAGAAATTAACATGAATAGGGCTCAAAACCCCTATCGCATGGTATGGTTCCTGTCGCATGGTATGTGGCGCAGAGAGCATAGCAGCTTTGCTCCTCCAGGTGGACCTATCTGCCTCCATGAGGGGGCCCCGACAGCAGCAGTATCGACCATATTGAGTAATTTCTGAAGGCTGTCCTTCCATTTGGTCCGAGGTCTACCTCTCAGGCGTAACCAACCATGAGATATGCGGTTAAAGTCGTATTTAATTCTAGCTGGGGCTGTCGGTGGCATTCGAAGGATATACTTAATTTTCCGCTGAATTTTCCCCAAATATCTATGCGGTTTGCACGGTAGAATGCGGTTTGCACCTCCTTAAAGAAAGTTTACAAATACGCTGTTATTGTAAGAAAAAATAAGAAATATTCTCTATTGCCCGACAAGTCAACACACCATGTACTTTTGAAACACACCATGTATATAAGCTGATGCTATATTAATTTTCTCCAAAACATTAAACCTAGCCCAAATTGATATTGTTATTTCAAAAAATTGAGTACATTTGACCTAATGCCGCGTCACACTCACTCGAAACATGGCGAATTGGATGGTAAGAACAATTTGGCTCAACCTATCACCGAGGGATTACCAGACAAACTTGACTTACTTTGACGTAAGACTCCTGTTGCATGGTATGTGGCGTAGAGAGAATAGCAACTTTGCTCCTCCAGGTGGACCTATCTGCCTCAATGAGGGGGACTTGACAGCAGCAATATTAATCATACTGAGAAAATTCTTAAGGATGTCCTTCCATCTAGTTCGAGGTCTACCCCTAGTTGCAGGGGCTGTCGGTGGCATTCGAAGGAGATGCCCAAATCATCTAAGAGCTCACTGGGCAATTTTTGTCGAAAATGTAGCTTCGTGAATAATAGCAAGGAACCTTTCATTACTCACAAAATCATCCCATCGAAGCCCCTCGATTCGACGGAATTGTTTCGTCTGGCAGGCGTCTATTGCGTTCAAGATCGTGTGTTTAAGAGGCCATGTCTCACAAATAATTATGAAAGTACGTTTTAAGTTGCACAATAAGTTTTCATAGCCTAAAATGTATCAGAAGCGAATAAAAGAAAGATCAATTAGCAAACTTATGTACAATAAACTTAAGCTATGGATTTAAGTGGTCAACAATCTCGAATTGTTTATGATTACTATTATTATTATTTCTATTATTATTATTATTATTCTCCTTGGCTGTAGGTGCTTGTCTAAAAAAATGTAAGTAAATATGGGCACTTTAACACGAAATGTGGGTAAAAACTCTTTCCCAGCTTCGTTTAGCCAAATTAATTACCCTAATAAGTTATAAGGGGATATGAGCACTTCGTGCAAAAATCGGAGAACGGGAGTAAGGCACCGAATACCATTATTATCACGTCCCATTTGCCCAACGTACTTGCTCCATAAATTTCAAGCCGGTTAATAAAAAAAAGTCTTTAAACCTGGAGGTGGCAGTGGTGATGGAGGAGCCAAGGGCTTACTTGCCTCTAATCACGCACACTAAAAGTTTTTGTAAGATTCAGCTTCAAATAAGATGCAACACGCGCAAGTTTCAGCAAAAAAATCTGGTGGGAAGATGAGTTGGGCGCTGGAGACGCAAAAAGCCCATTTCATACCTCAGATCGTATAGAATGAAAATAATTTAACTTTTCAATTTCAATAAAGTTGAGCATGACTATCTTTCTTTTACAAAAAGAATGTAGATCGAAGTGGCAGGGACTTGAACAGAAGGGGAATGACCCTTTGAAATCCTAGTCTTTTCTGAATTTCTGGGTGCTTCTTATGAAAATTACACAATAATTTTTTTATTATTATTCCTCCCTAGAAAAACAATTCTGCAATCGTCTCTGAAGAGGTGCAAATGTGTTGAAGGGTCTTGGGCCTGCTTTGGTTAGTAAAATGATTGAGATTGGAAATCCTTGAATGATTCAAGTTCAAACGAAATGAAGCACCCCTACGTTTAGCGATAAAACAAAAGTTGGTAGTAGAAGGCATTGGAATACCTCTGGCTCTTTCTTTCTACAATGATACCAATCGACAATCTTTGAGTGGTTCTATATAAAACAAGAAGAACGTACTAATTTTTCCGCTGAAAAGTTGGTAGGGGAAGAGGCAGGGAGGCATTGACCGGTCACTGGCCCACTTTCTTCCTCCAGCAAGGGTTAAAAACCCTTGCATGATTCTGCTTCATATAGTATGAAGCCTACTTGCCCTTCCGCAAAAGCTTGGTGGGGGACGGGTTGTTCACAGTCCAATTTTTACCTTTAACTATACTGACTGAAAATCCTCGTGTGATTCTGTTTCAAACAAGGTTCCAAATGCCCAGATTTTTACTAAAATGTTGCCGGTGGGGCTCTTAAAGAGGTATTGGGCCCCCTCTGCCCTCCAGTCATGTATATTAAAAATTCCTGCGTTATCCCGATTCGAACGAGGTGCAGCACATCAGGCCATTGCCTAAAAAGATGGAAGCTGGGGGGAGAGAACGAGGTGGTAGAGGGGATTGCTAGCCAACTTTAGTTTTCTAGTCACGCAAAGCTAGTTCAAACAAGGTTTAACAAACTTAACGTCTGAAAAATCCTGGTTGTGCGAGGGCCAGGGGCAAGAAGTAGGG
Source organism: Artemia sp. Qi Xiang Cuo (assembly GCF_049724085.1). Classification (NCBI taxonomy): domain Eukaryota; kingdom Metazoa; phylum Arthropoda; class Branchiopoda; order Anostraca; family Artemiidae; genus Artemia; species Artemia sp. Qi Xiang Cuo. The sequence goes on from NC_142799.1 coordinate 41,558,002, forward strand.
GGTTTAGGAATTGGTCACAGGGGAACTTTGTGCCTCCAAAAATATAGGTTGAAAAATTTCCTTTTATTCTGTATCGAACGACGTGCAACATCCCTAGCTTTCTACTAAAAGTTGATGGGGACAGAAAGAAAGTGATAGAGAGGCAACGGGACAATTTGGTGCCTCCAGCTTGTTTTTACAACAAATCAGGGCTTATTTCATTTTTACACCAAATTAGAACTTAGCTTGTTTTTGTGCAAAGCCATAATCTGACCATTTTTTTCCTGATAACTGCACCATAAAACTGAAGTTTTCAGAACTAGTATATATCATGAGCAAACTTTCGTGGGGAAAAATTAATGCCATATACTTTTATCAGCTCATCAGGGATTATATTGATCACGGTTAAAAAAAAAATTGTATTCCTGTTAGTTCAAAAGTTGATTTTCTTGCCATACCCTGTTACTACTACTAACAACTCAATGCAGCACCAAGCCATGTAAGGCCAACACTGCTGCGCAAGTAGAGATGCCCTAATATCTCCCACGAGAACAATACCCCTTCGAATCCCGATCCGGACACTTTTTTTAAAAACTCCCACGAGAACCACGTGGTTTATGGTCCTTATTTGGGCATAGCCTCCCTAGGGAGAACACGTGGTTAATGGGGTCAATGACCTCTTTCTCCAGGTGTGTTTTTGGCACGCTCTCAGCGAATGTTATGATCCAGAAATAGTATTTGTTGTTGTTTCCGAGGCGAATGTCAAGGTCAATGTTGTTGTTGTTGTGGTAAGTGCACGCTCTCAGCGAATGTTATGATCCAGAAATAATATTTGTTGTTGTTGCTCGAGCCAAATGCTATGAGTTTCCCGGAAACAGTTAGATCACGTATTTCCTTCTCAGCCAATCAGAGGGGCGGAAATATTAGAAAAAGAGGATTGCAGGTTGGGTTAGTTTAGATTTTTAATGTTTAATTTTATTTTAGAGTTTTAGTTTAGATTTTTAGTTTAAATTTTTAGTTAGTTTAGTAGTTGAGTTTAGTTTAGTTTAGATTTTTAGTTTAGTTCTAGTTTAGTTTTAGTTTAGTGTTATAATTTATATTTTGTTTAGTTTTAGTTCAGTTTTAGTTTAATGTTTTTAGCTGGAGTTTAGTTTTAGTTTAGTAGTTAAGTTTAGTTTTAGTTTAACGTTTAGTTTTATTTTAAAGTTTTAGCTAGATTTTCAGTTTAATTTAGTTTAGTTTTAGTTTAGTTTAGATTTTTAGTTTAGTTCTAGTTTAGTTTTAGTTTAGTGTTATAATTTATATTTTGTTTAGTTTTAGTTCAGTTTTAGTTTAACGTTTTTAGCTAGAGTTTAGTTTTAGTTTAGTAGTTAAGTTTAGTTTTAGTTTAATGTTTAGTTTTATTTTAGAGTTTTAGCTAGATTTTCAGTTTAATTTAGTTTTGTTTTAGGTTAGTGTTCAGTTTTAGTTTAGAATTTTAGTTAGTTTAAAAGTTTAGATTTTAGTTAGTTTAGTAGTTTAGATTTTTAGTTTATTTTAAGTTTATTTATTACCTTTATTTCTAGTTTAGTCTTAGCTAGTTTAGTTTTAGTTTAGAGTTTTAGTTTAGCTAGAGTTTTACTAAAGAGTTTTAGTTAGAGTTTTAATTTAGTAGTTTAGTTTGGTTTTAGTTTAGTTTAAATTTTAGTTAGTTTAGTAGTTTAGATTTTAGTTAGTTTACTAGTTTAGAGTTTTAGTTAGTTTAGTAGTTTAGTTTTCGTTGGAGTTTTACTTAGTTTAGTAGTTAAGAGTTTTAGTTTGGTTCTAGTTTAGCTAGAGTTTTACTAAAGAGTTTTAGTTAGAGTTTTAATTTATTAGCATAGTTTAGTTTTAGTTTTAGTTTAGTTTAGATCTTAGTTAGTTTAGTAGTTTAGATTTTTAGTTTAGTTTTAGTTTAGTTTTAGTTTATTTTAAGTTTATTCATTACCTTTATTTTTAGTTTAGTTTTAGTTTAGTTTTAGATTAGAGTTTTAGTTAAGCTACAGTTTTCTAAAGAGTTTTAGTTAGAGTTATAGTTCGGTTTTAGTTTAGTTTTAGTTTAATGTTTAGTTTTAGTTTAGAGTTTTATTTTAGTGTTTAGTTTTAGATTAGTGTTTAGTTTTAGTTAGAGTTATACTTTAGTAGTTTAGAGATTAGAATTTATTTCTAGTTTAGTTTTATTTAGTTTAGTTTTAGTTTAGTCTAGATTTTTAGTTTGAGTTTTAGTTTACTTTTAGTTTTTTTAGTTAAGAGTTTTCGTTTTACATATGAGTTTTAGTTAGAGTTATATTTTAGATTTTTAGTTTAGTTTAGTTTTAGATTAGTGTTTAGTTTTAGTTTAGAGTTTTAGTTAGTTTAGTTTAGTTTTAGATTAGTGTTTAGTTTTAGTTAGAGTTATAGTTTAGTAGTTTAGAGATTAGAATTTATTTTTAGTTTGGTTTAGTTTTAGATTAGTGTTTAGTTTTAGCTTAGAGTTTTAGTTAGTTTAGTTTAGTTTTAGATTAGTGTTTATTTTTAGTTAGAGTTATAGTTTAGTAGTTTAGAGATTAGAATTTATTTTTATTTTAGTTTTAGTTAGTTTAGTTTTAGTTTAGTCTAGATTTTTAGTTTGAGTTTTAGTTTACTTTTAGTTTTTTAGTTAAGAGTTTTCGTTTTACATATGAGTTTTAGTTTAGTGTTTAGTTTTAGATTAGTGTTTAGTTTTAGTTAGAGTTATACTTTAGTAGTTTAGAGATTAGAATTTATTTCTAGTTTAGTTTTAGTTAGTTTAGTTTTAGTTTAGTCTAGATTTTTAATTTGAGTTTTAGTTTACTTTTAGTTTTTTAGTTAAGAGTTTTCGTTCTACATATGAGTTTTAGTTAGAGTTATAGTTTAGATTTTTAGTTTAGTTTAGTTTTAGATTAGTGTTTAGTTTTAGTTAGAGTTATAGTTTAGTAGTTTAGAGATTAGAATTTATTTTTAGTTTAGTTTAGTTTTAGATTAGTGTATAGTTTTAGTTAGAGTTATAGTTTAGTAGTTTAGAGATTAGAATTTATTTTTAGTTTAGTTTTAGTTAGTTTAGTTTTAGTTTAGTCTAGATTTTTAGTTTGAGTTCTAGTTTACTTTTAGTTTTTTAGTTAAGAGTTTTTGTTTTACATATGAGTTTTAGTTAGAGTTATACTTTAGTAGTTTAGAGATTAGAATTTATTTCTAGTTTAGTTTTAGTTAGTTTAGTTTTAGTTTAGTCTAGATTTTTAATTTGAGTTTTAGTTTACTTTTAGTTTTTTTAGTTAAGAGTTTTCGTTCTACATATGAGTTTTAGTTAGAGTTATAGTTTAGATTTTTAGTTTAGTTTAGTTTTAGATTAGTGTTTAGTTTTAGTTTAGAGTTTTAGTTAGTTTAGTTTAGTTTTAGATTAGTGTTTAGTTTTAGTTAGAGTTATAGTTTAGTAGTTTAGAGATTAGAATTTATTTTTAGTTTAGTTTAGTTTTAGATTAGTGTATAGTTTTAGTTAGAGTTATAGTTTAGTAGTTTAGAGATTAGAATTTATTTTTAGTTTAGTTTTAGTTAGTTTAGTTTTAGTTTAGTCTAGATTTTTAGTTTGAGTTCTAGTTTACTTTTAGTTTTTTAGTTAAGAGTTTTTGTTTTACATATGAGTTTTAGTTAGAGTTATAGTTTAGATTTTTAGTTTAGTTTTAGATTAGTGTTTAGTTTTAGTTTAGAGTTTTAGTTAGTTTAGTTTAGTTTTAGATTAGTGTTTAGTTTTAGTTAGAGTTATACTTTAGTAGTTTAGAGATTAAAATTTATTTTTAGTTTAGTTTTAGATAGTTTAGTTTTAGTTTAGTCTAGATTTTTAGTTTGAGTTTTAGTTTTTTAGTTAAGAGTTTTCGTTTTACATATGAGTTTTAGTTAGAGTTATAGTTTAGATTTTTAGTTTAGTTTTAGATTAGTGTTTAGTTTTAGTTTAGAGTTTTAGTTAGTTTAGTTTAGTTTTAGATTAGTGTTTAGTTTTAGTTTTAGTTAGAGTTATACTTTAGTAGTTTAGAGATTAAAATTTATTTTTAGTTTAGTTTTAGTTAGTTTAGTTTTAGTTTAGTCTAGATTTTTAGTTTGAGTTTTAGTTTTTTAGTTAAGAGTTTTCCTTTTACATATGAGTTTTAGTTAGAGTTTTAATTTAGCAGCTTAGTTCAGTTTTAGTTTAGTTTAGTTTTAGATTAGTGTTTAGTTTTACATAGAGTTATACTTTAGTAGTTTAGAGATTAGAATTTATTTCTAGTTTAGTTTTAGTTAGTTTAGTTTTAGTTTAGTCTATATTTTTAATTTGAGTTTTATTTTACTTCTAGTTTTTTTAGTTAAGAGTTTTCGTTTAGTTTTAGTTTAGTGTTATAATTTATATTTCGTTTAGTTTTAGTTCAGTTTTAGTTTAAAGTTTTTAGATAGAGTTTAGTTTTAGATTAGTGTTTAGTTTTAGTTTAGAGTTTTAGTTAGTTTAGTTTAGTTTTAGATTAGTTTTTAGCTAGATTTTCAGTTTAATTTAGTTTTGTTTTAGGTTAGTGTTCAGTTTTAGCTTAGAATTTTAGTTAGTTTAAAAGTTTAGATTTTAGTTAGTTTAGTAGTTTAGTTTTTTAGTTTAGTTTTAGTTTAATGTTTAGTTTTCTTTTAGATTTTTAGTTAGATTTTCAGTTTAATTTATTTTAGTTTTAGATTAGTGTTTAGTTTTAGTTTATAATTTTAGTTAGTTTAAAAGTTTAGATCTTAGTTAGTTTAGATTTTTAGTTTAGTAGTTTAGATTTTAGTTAGTTTAGTAGTTTAGTTTTTTAGTTTAGTATTAGTTAGTTTAGTTTTAGTTTAGAATTTTAGTTTAGCTAGAGTTTTAGTTAGAGTTATAGTTTAGATTTTTAGTTCGTTTAGTTTAGTTCATGTTTAGTTTTAGTTTAGTGTTCAGTTTTAGTTTAGATTTTTAGTTAGTTTAGTAGTTTAGAGTTTAGAGTTTAGTTTTAGTTAGTTAGACAGTTTAAATTTTTAGTTAGTTTAGTAGTTTAGTTTAGTTTTAGTTTAGTAGTTTAGTTTTTAGTTTAGTTTTAGTTTAATGTTTAGTTTTCTTTTAAATTTTTAGTTAGATTTTCAGTTTAATTTATTTTACTTTTAGATTAGTGTTTAGTTTTAGTTTAGAATTTTAGTTAGTTTAAAAGTTTAGATCTTAGTTAGTTTAGATTTTTAGTTTAGTAGTTTAGATTTTAGTTAGTTTAGTAGTTTAGTTTTTTAGTTTAGTATTAGTTAGTTTAGTTTTAGTTTAGAGTTTTAGTTTAGCTAGAGTTTTAGTTAGAGTTTTAGTTTAGATTTTTAGTTCGTTTAGTTTAGTTCTAGTTTAGTTTAGAGTTTAGTGTTCAGTTTTAGTTTAGAATTTTAGTTAGTTTAGTAGTTTAGAGTTTAGAGTTTAGTTTTAGTTTTTTAGTTTAGTTTTAGTTTAATGTTTAGTTTTCTTATAGATTTTTAGTTAGATTTTCAGTTTAATTTATTTTACTTTTAGATTAGTGTTTAGTTTTAGTTAAGAATTTTACTTTAAAAGTTTAGATCATAGTTAGTTTAGATTTTTAGTTTAGTAGTTTAGATTTTAGTTAATTTAGTAGTTTAGTTTTTTAGTTTAGTATTAGTTAGTTTAGTTTTAGTTTAGAGTTTTAGTTTAGCTAGAGTTTTTGTTAGAGTTTTAATTTAGATTTTTACTTCGTTTAGTTTAGTTTTAGTTTAGTTTAGATTTTTAGTTAGTTTAGTAGTTTAGAGTTTAGAGTTTAGTATTAGTTAGTTAGACAGTTTAAATTTTTAGTTAGTTTAGTAGTTTAGTTTAGTTTTAGTTTAGTTTAGATTTTTAGTTTAGTTCTAGTTTAGTTTTAGTTTAATGTTTAGTTTTCTTTTAGATTTTTAGTTAGATTTTAAGTTTATTTTATTTTATTTTTATATTAGTGTTCAGTTTTAGTTTAAAGTTTAGTTTTATTTTAGAATTTTAGCTAGATTTTCAGTTAGTTTAGTAGTTTAGATTTTAGTTAGTTTTAGTGTAGAATTTTTAGTTAGTTTAGTAGTTTAGATTTTATTTAGTTTATTAGTTTAGATTTAGTTAATTTAGTAGTTTAGAGTTTTAGTTAGTTTAGTAGTTTAGTTTTTGTTTAGAGTTTTACTTAGTTTAGTAGCTAAGAGTTTAAGTTAGATTTATAGTTTAGATTTATAGTTAGTTTTGGTTTAGTTTAGTCTAGATTTTTAGTTTATTATTTTAGTTTAGTTTTAGTTTAGTTTTAGTTTTCTTTTAGATCTTTAGTTTAGTTTTAGTTTAGTTTTAGATTAGAGTTTTAGTTTAGCTACAGTTTGCTAAAGAGTTTTAGATTAGAGTTTTAGTTTAGCTACAGTTTGCTAAAGAGTTTTAGTTAGAGTTTTAATGTAGTAGCTTAGTTAGGTTTTAGTTTAGTTTTAGATTAGTGTTTAGATTAGTGTTTAGTTTTAGTTTATAGCTAAAAGCGTTGTTTTCCCCGACATTGAGGGTCCACACAGAAAAGATCTGAAGGGCGTTTTAAATTGATACATGCTGTTGACAGCAGTCGGACTATGAATAACTGTAAATTATATATGTCTAATGAATAAGTAGTAATTTTCCCATAGACCTATCTATTCAAGAACAACAAAAACAAAATTTCATGGCAACATTTATTACAGCAAATACTTGTTCAACATGAACACTTGTTCAACAAGACAAAATTTCATGGTCAACATGAAAACTCTATTTGTTCAACATGAACAATGATAACACTTTTTGTCTTTAAAGACTTTTGTCCATCTACAGCACTTTTTGTACAACACTTTTCTGTACAACACCTTTGTCCATCTACAGCACTTTTCTTTACAACACTTTTCTGTACAACAACAACATCTTTTAAAGCATTTTTTTTCTTTAAACACTTTTCTGAAAAAAAAAAAAAAAAAAAAAACACTTTTCTGTACAACAACAACAACAAAACAGAAAACACTTGAAAATACACTTGGAACTAGCACAGTTGAACATTACAGTGAATTTAAAGGTGGGATCCCCCCACCCCCCGGGGACCGGTCGCGGGAAGGCCCCCCACCCCCCGGGAGCCGTGGTGGAAAAAAAAATAGTTGTCGTCATTGCTACGGGTTAGTGGATGGGTTAGTGGTGGTGGTTAGTGCTATGGTTAGATTAGTTGGTTAGGTTAATTTATGAAAGGTTGAGTGGTGGTGGTTAGGTTAGTTTATCCAGACCAAGTTGATTACGATAGTCTACGCATTCAACTCGATCTGAAATACGGTGGCAAAATGTGTGAAAGCGTACGTAATAGATCGCGCTGTGACGTCGTGACTGACCCTCTTGAGTGTGCACGAATTATTGCCGATCCTAATTTTACATCGTTCACGAGCATAGAGGCTGGCATGGTTCTTCTACATAGGTAATATCAAAATATAGTACTGAACAAGAATATTGCAGGCGGCAGTTAAGTACAAGAAATTTACAAGAAGCTCATGTTGTCGTTCTTTTACAATGTATGCAGAGTGCACCGCCCAAGAAAGGGGAAGGTTCAAGTTTACTATGGTGATACAGATTCTCTGCTGTTAAAGGTAAATGGGACTGAAGATTTATTGGGTGATTTGCAAAATGGGGTGCCCATCAGCTCGCGGATGGATTTCACCAACTGGAATCCATCCCTCTACCCCGAGCTGGTGAAACGTCAAGCCCCCAACCAACTATTAAAATTAAAATCAGAGACGGGGAGTGATTTGATATCCAGGGGGGTGTTCCCGGGTCCCAAAGTTTATTGCGTGGAAACACATATTGGGGATGAAAAGAAGACATGTAAAGGGGTGCCTACACACTTTGTAAAGAGCAATTTTAACATTAGTGTGTACAGAGACTGTGTAGAAAGTAGCCTAGTGCTTGCAAGAGCACAAGTGCTTGCAATTCGCTCTCTACAGTATAGAGATTATACTGTGAGAGTAGAAAAAAATGCAATGTCATGTATATCTGACAAGGTCTATGTGCTCGAGAACGGTGTGACTGTCCTACCTCATGGCCACTACCGTATTTCAGATCGAGTTGAATGCGTAGACTATCGTAATCAACTTGGTCTAGATAAACTAACCTAACCACCACCACTCAACCTTTCATAAATTAACCTAACCAACTAATCTAACCATAGCACTAACCACCACCACTAACCCATCCACTAACCCGTAGCAATGACGACAACTATTTTTTTTTCCACCACGGCTCCCGGGGGGTGGGGGGCCTTCCCGCGACCGGTCCCCGGGGGTGGGGGGGATCCCACCTTTAAATTCACAGTAATGTTCAACTGTGCTAGTTCCATTTTTATTTTCAAGTGTTTTCTGTTTTGTTGTTGTTGTTGTTGTATAGAAAAGTGTTTGTTTTTTTTTGTAAAGAAAAGTGTTTAAATACAAAAATTTCTTTAAAATAGGTTTTTGTTGTACAGAAAATTTTTGTATAGAAAAGTGTTGTAGATGGACAAAGGTATTGTACAGAAAAGTGTTGTACAAAAAGTGCTGTAGATGGACAAAAGTCTTTAAAGACAAAAAGTGTTATCATTGTTCATGTTGAACAAATAGAGTTTTCAAGTTGACCATGAAATTTTGTCTGGTTCTTGTTGAACAAGTGTTATCATTATTTATGTTGAACAAGTGTTTTCATATTGCTGTAATAAATGTTGCCATTAAATATTGTTTTTGTTGTTCTTGAATAGATAGATCTATGGGAAAATTACTACTTATTCATTGGACACATATGATTTACAGTTAGTCATAGTCCGACTGTTGTCAACAGCTTGTATCAATTTAAAACACCCTTCAGATCATTTCTGTGTGGACCCTCAATGTCGGGGAAAACAACACTTTTAGCTATAAACTAAAACTAAACACTAATCTAAACACTAATCTAAAACTAAACTAAAACCTAACTAAGCTACTACATTAAAACTCTAACTAAAACTCTTTAGCAAACTGTAGCTAAACTAAAACTCTAATCTAAAACTCTTTAGCAAACTGTAGATAAACTAAAACTCTAATCTAAAACTAAACTAAAACTAAACTAAAAATATAAAAGAAAACTAAAACTAAACTAAAACTAAACTAAAATAATAAACTAAAAATCTTGACTAAACTAAACCAAAACTAATTAAAAATCTAAACTGTAAATCTAACTAAAACTCTTAACTACTAAACTAAGTAAAACTCTAAATAAAAACTAAACTACTAAACTAACTAAAACTCTAAACTACTAAACTAACTAAATCTAAACTAATAAACTAACTAAGATCTAAACTACTAAACTAACTAAAAATTCTACACTAAAACTAACTAAAATCTAAACTACTAAACTAACTAAAAATCTAGCTAAAACTCTAAAATAAAACTAAACGTTAAACTAAAACTGAACACTAATCTAAAACTAAAATAAACTAAACTGAAAATCTAACTAAAAATCTAAAAGAAAACTAAACATTAAACTAAAACTAAACTAGAACTAAACTAAAAATCTAAACTAAAATAAAACTAAACTAAACTACTAAACTAACTAAAAATTTAAACTGTCTAACTAACTAAAACTAAACTCTAAACTCTAAACTACTAAACTAACTAAAAATCTAAACTAAACTAAAACTAAACTAAAAGAAATAAAAATATAAACTAAAACTCTAACTAAAAATCTAGACTAAACTAAAACTCTAAAATAAAACTTAACTAACTAATAATAAACTAAAAAAACTATACCACTAAACTAACTAAAATCTAAACTACTAAACTAAAAATCTAAAATATCTATGATCTAAAATTTTAAACTAAAACTCTAAACTAAAAATGAACACTAATCTAAAACTAAACTAAAATAAACTGAAAATGTAACTAAAAATCTAAAAGAAAACTAAACATTAAACAAAAACTAAACTAAAAAACTAAAACTAAACTCTAAACTCTAAACTACTAAACTAACTAAAATTCTAAACTAAAACTGAACACTAAACTCTAAACTAAACTAGAACTAAACTAAACGAACTAAAAATCTAAACTAAAACTCTAACTAAAACTGTAGCTAAACTAAAACTCTAATCTAAAACTAAACTAACTAACACTAAACTAAAAAACTAAACTACTAAACTAACTAAAATCTAAACTACTAAACTAAAAATCTAAACTAACTATGATCTAAACTTTTAAACTAACTAAAATTCTAAACTAAAACTAAACACTAATCTAAAAGTAAAATAAATTAAACTGAAAATCTAACTAAAAATCTAAAAGAAAACTAAACATTAAACTAAAACTAAACTAAAAACTAAACTACTAAACTAAAACTAAACTAAACTACTAAACTAACTAAAAATTTAAACTGTCTAACTAACTAAAACTAAACTCTAAACTCTAAACTACTAAACTAACTAAAAATCTAAACTAAAACTGAACACTAAACTAAAATTAAACATGAACTAAACTAAACGAACTAAAAATCTAAACTATAACTCTAACTAAAACTCTAGCTAAACTTAAACTCTAAACTAAAACTAAACTAACTAATACTAAACTAAAAAACTAAACTACTAAACTAACTAAAATCTAAACTACTAAACTAAAAATCTAAACTAACTAAGATCTAAACTTTTAAACTAACTAAAATTCTAAACTAAAACTAAACACTAATTCTAAAACTAAAATAAATTAAACTGAAAATCTAACTAAAAATCTAAAAGAAAACTAAACATTAAACTAAAACTAAACTAAAAAACTAAACTACTAAACTAACTAAAATCTAAACTTTTAAACTAACTAAAATTCTAAACTAAAACTGAACACTAACCTAAAACAAAACTAAATTAAACTGAAAATCTAGCTAAACACTAATCTAAAACTAAACTAAACTAACTAAAACTCTAAACTAAAACTAAACACTAATCTAAAACTAAACTCTAACTAAAAACTTTAAACTAAAACTGAACTAAAACTAAACAAAATATAAATTATAACACTAAACTAAAACTAAACGAAAACTCTTAACTAAAAAAACTAGAAGTAAACTAAAACTCAAATTAAAAATATAGACTAAACTAAAACTAAACTAACTAAAACTAAACTAGAAATAAATTCTAATCTCTAAACTACTGAAGTATAACTCTATGTAAAACTAAACACTAATCTAAAACTAAATTAAAATAAAACTGAACGAAGCTGATAAATTAAAACTCTAACTAAAACTAATATGTAAAACGAAAACTCTTAACTAAAAAACTAAAACTCAAACTAAAAATCTAGACTAAACTAAAACTAAACTAACTAAAACTAAACTAAAAATAAATTTTAAGCTCTAAACTACTAAAGTATAACTCTAACTAAAACTAAACACTAATCTAAAACTAAACTAAACTAACTAAAACCTCTAAACTAAAACTAAACACTAATCTAAAACTAAACTAAAAATCTAAACTATAACTCTAACTAAAACTCATATGTAAAACGAAAACTCTTAACTAAAAAACTAAAACTCAAACTAAAAATCTAGACTAAACTAAAACTAAACTAACTAAAACAAAACTAAAAATAAATTTTAATCTCTAAACTACTAAAGTATAACTCTAACTAAAACTAAACACTAATCTAAAACTAAACTAAACTAACTAAAGCTCTAAACTAAAACTAAACACTAATCTAAAACTAAACTAAAAATCTAAACTATAACTCTAACTAAAACTCATATGTAAAACGAAAACTCTTAACTAAAAAACTAAAAGTAAACTAAAACTCAAACTAAAAATCTAGACTAAACTAAAACTAAACTAACTAAAACTAAACTAAAAATAAATTCTAATCTCTAAACTACTAAACTATAACTCTAACTAAAACTAAACACTAATCTAAAACTAAACTAAACTAAAAATAAATTCTAATCTCTAAACTACTAAACTATAACTCTAACTAAAACTAAACACTAATCTAAAACTAAACTAAACTAACTAAAACTCTAAACTAAAACTAAGCACTAATCTAAAACTAAACTAAACTAAAAATCTAAACTATAACTCTAACTAAAACTCATATGTAGAACGAAAACTCTTAACTAAAAAAACTAAAAGTAAACTAAAACTCAAATTAAAAATCTAGACTAAACTAAAACTAAACTAACTAAAACTAAACTAGAAATAAATTCTAATCTCTAAACTACTAAAGTATAACTCTAACTAAAACTCATATGTAAAACAAAAACTCTTAACTAAAAAACTAAAAGTAAACTAGAACTCAAACTAAAAATCTAGACTAAACTAAAACTAAACTAACTAAAACTAAACTAAAAATAAATTCTAATCTCTAAACTACTAAACTATAACTCTAACTAAAACTAAACACTAATCTAAAACTAAACTAAACTAAAAATAAATTCTAATCTCTAAACTACTAAACTATAACTCTAACTAAAACTAAACACTAATCTAAAACTAAACTAAACTAACTAAAACTCTAAACTAAAACTAAACACTAATCTAAAACTAAACTAAACTAAAAATCTAAACTATAACTCTAACTAAAACTCATATGTAGAACGAAAACTCTTAACTAAAAAACTAAAAGTAAACTAAAACTCAAATTAAAAATCTAGACTAAACTAAAACTAAACTAACTAAAACTAAACTAGAAATAAATTCTAATCTCTAAACTACTAAAGTATAACTCTAACTAAAACTAAACACTAATCTAAAACTAAACACTAAACTAAAACTCATATGTAAAACAAAAACTCTTAACTAAAAAACTAACAGAAAAAAAAAAAAAAAAAAACAAAACTAAAATAAAAAAAACAAATAAAATCATAAAAAATTATTTATAATTTTATTTAATCATAATTTTACAACTAAAAAAAACGTAAGTAGAGATGCCCTAATATCTCCCACGAGAACAATACCCCTTCGAATCCCGATCCGGACACTTTTTTAAAAACTCCCACGAGAACCACGTGGTTTATGGTCCTAATATGGGCATAGCCTCCCTAGGGAGAACACGTGGTTAATGGGGTCAATGACCTCTTTCTCCAGGTGTGTTTTTGGCACGCTCTCAGTGAATGTTATGATCCAGAAATAGTATTTGTTGTTGTTTCCGAGGCGAATGTCAAGGTCAATGTTGTTGTTGTTGTGGTAAGTGCACGCTCTCAGCGAATGTTATGATCCAGAAATAATATTTGTTGTTGTTGCTCGAGCCAAATGCTATGAGTTTCCCGGAAACAGTTAGATCACGTGTTTCCTTCTCAGCCAATCAGAGGGGCGGAAATATTAGAAAAAGAGGATTGCAGGTTGGGTTAGTTTAGATTTTTAATGTTTAATTTTATTTTAGAGTTTTAGTTTAGATTTTTAGTTTAAATTTTTAGTTAGTTTAGTAGTTGAGTTTAGTTTAGTTTAGATTTTTAGTTTAGTTCTAGTTTAGTTTTAGTTTAGTGTTATAATTTATATTTTGTTTAGTTTTAGTTCAGTTTTAGTTTAATGTTTTTAGCTGGAGTTTAGTTTTAGTTTAGTAGTTAAGTTTAGTTTTAGTTTAACGTTTAGTTTTATTTTAAAGTTTTAGCTAGATTTTCAGTTTAATTTAGTTTAGTTTTAGTTTAGTTTAGATTTTTAGTTTAGTTCTAGTTTAGTTTTAGTTTAGTGTTATAATTTATATTTTGTTTAGTTTTAGTTCAGTTTTAGTTTAACGTTTTTAGCTAGAGTTTAGTTTTAGTTTAGTAGTTAAGTTTAGTTTAACGTTTAGTTTTATTTTAGAGTTTTAGCTAGATTTTCAGTTTAATTTAGTTTTGTTTTAGGTTAGTGTTCAGTTTTAGTTTAGAATTTTAGTTAGTTTAAAAGTTTAGATTTTAGTTAGTTTAGTAGTTTAGATTTTTACTTTATTTTAAGTTTATTTATTACCTTTATTTCTAGTTTAGTCTTAGCTAGTTTAGTTTTAGTTTAGAGTTGTAGTTTAGATAGAGTTTTACTAAAGAGTTTTAGTTAGAGTTCTAGTTTAGTTTGGTTTTAGTTTAGTTTAAATTTTAGTTAGTTTAGTAGTTTAGATTTTAGTTAGTTTACTAGTTTAGAGTTTTAGTTAGTTTAGTAGTTTAGTTTTCGTTGGAGTTTTACTTAGTTTAGTAGTTAAGAGTTTTAGTTTGGTTCTAGTTTAGCTAGAGTTTTACTAAAGAGTTTTAGTTAGAGTTTTAATTTAGTAGCATAGTTTAGTTTTAGTTTAGTTTAGATCTTAGTTAGTTTAGTAGTTTAGATTTTTAGTTTAGTTTTAGTTTAGTTTTAGTTTATTTTAAGTTTATTCATTACCTTTATTTTTAGTTTAGTTTTAGTTTAGTTTTAGATTAGAGTTTTAGTTTAGCTACAGTTTGCTAAAGAGTTTTAGTTAGAGTTTTAGTTAGTTTTTAGTTTAGTTTTAGATTAGTGTTTAGTTTTAGTTTAGAGTTATAGTTTAGTGTTTAGTTTTAGATTAGTGTTTAGTTTTAGTTAGAGTTATACTTTAGTAGTTTAGAGATTAGAATTTATTTATAGTTTAGTTTTATTTAGTTTAGTTTTAGTTTAGTCTAGATTTTTAGTTTGAGTTTTAGTTTACTTTTAGTTTTTTTAGTTAAGAGTTTTAGTTTTACATTTGAGTTTTAGCTAGAGTTATTGTTTAGATTTTTAGTTTAGTTTGGTTTTAGATTGGCGTTTAGTTTTAGTTTAGAGTTTTAGTTAGTTTAGTTTAGTTTTAGATTAGTGTTTAGTTTTAGTTACAGTTATAGTTTAGTAGTTTAGAGATTAGAATTTATTTTTAGTTTAGTTTAGTTTTAGATTAGTGTTTAGTTTTAGTTTAGAGTTTTAGTTAGTTTAGTTTAGTTTTAAATTAGTGTTTAGTTTTAGTTAGAGTTATAGTTTAGTAGTTTAGAGATTAGAATCTATTTTTATTTTAGTTTTAGTTAGTTTAGTTTTAGTTTAGTTTAGATTTTTAGTTTGAGTTATAGTTTACTTTTTGTTTTTTAGTTAAGAGTTTTCGTTTTACATATGAGTTTTAGTTTAGTGTTTAGTTTTAGATTAGTGTTTAGTTTTAGTTTAGAGTTATACTTTAGTAGTTTAGAGATTAGAATTTATTTCTAGTTTAGTTTTAGTTAGTTTAGTTTTAGTTTAGTCTAGATTTTTAATTTGAGTTTTAGTTTACTTTTAGTTTTTTAGTTAAGAGTTTTCGTTCTACATATGAGTTTTAGTTAGAGTTATAGTTTAGATTTTTAGTTTAGTTTAGTTTTAGATTAGTGTTTAGTTTTAGTTAGAGTTATAGTTTAGTAGTTTAGAGATTAGAATTTATTTTTAGTTTAGTTTAGTTTTAGATTAGTGTTTAGTTTTAGTTAGAGTTATAGTTTAGTAGTTTAGAGATTAGAATTTATTTTTAGTTTAGTTTTAGTTAGTTTAGTTTTAGTTTAGTCTAGATTTTTAGTTTGAGTTTTAGTTTACTTTTAGTTTTTTAGTTAATAGTTTTCGTTTTACATATGAGTTTTAGTTAGAGTTATACTTTAGTAGTTTAGAGATTAGAATTTATTTCTAGTTTAGTTTTAGTTAGTTTAGTTTTAGTTTAGTCTAGATTTTTAATTTGAGTTTTAGTTTACTTTTAGTTTTTTTAGTTAAGAGTTTTCGTTATACATATGAGTTTTAGTTAGAGTTATAGTTTAGATTTTTAGTTTAGTTTAGTTTTAGATTAGTGTTTAGTTTTAGTTTAGAGTTTTAGTTAGTTTAGTTTAGTTTTAGATTAGTGTTTAGTTTTAGTTAGAGTTATAGTTTAGTAGTTTAGAGATTAGAATTTATTTTTAGTTTAGTTTAGTTTTAGATTAGTGTTTAGTTTTAGTTAGAGTTTTAGTTTAGTAGTTTAGAGATTAGAATTTATTTTTAGTTTAGTTTTAGTTAGTTTAGTTTTAGTTTAGTCTAGATTTTTAGTTTGAGTTTTAGTTTACTTTTAGTTTTTTAGTTAAGAGTTTTCGCTTTACATATGAGTTTTAGTTAGAGTTATAGTTTAGATTTTTAGTTTAGTTTTAGATTAGTATTTAGTTTTAGTTTAGAGTTTTAGTTAGTTTAGTTTAGTTTTAGATTAGTGTTTAGTTTTAGTTAGAGTTATACTTTAGTAGTTTAGAGATTAAAATTTATTTTTAGTTTAGTTTTAGATAGTTTAGTTTTAGTTTAGTCTAGATTTTTAGTTTGAGTTTTAGTTTTTTAGTTAAGAGTTTTCGTTTTACATATGAGTTTTAGTTAGAGTTATAGTTTAGATTTTTAGTTTAGTTTTAGATTAGTGTTTAGTTTTAGTTTAGAGTTTTAGTTAGTTTAGTTTAGTTTTAGATTAGTGTTTAGTTTTAGTTAGAGTTATACTTTAGTAGTTTAGAGATTAGAATTTATTTCTAGTTTAGTTTTAGTTAGTTTAGTTTTAGATTAGTTTTTTAGTTAAGAGTTTTCGTTTTACACATGAGTTTTAGTTAGAGTTTTAATTTAGCAGCTTAGTTCAGTTTTAGTTTAGTTTAGTTTTAGATTAGTGTTTAGTTTTACATAGAGTTATACTTTAGTAGTTTAGAGATTAGAATTTATTTCTAGTTTAGTTTTAGTTAGTTTAGTTTTAGTTTAGTCTATATTTTTAATTTGAGTTTTATTTTACTTCTAGTTTTTTTAGTTAAGAGTTTTCGTTTAGTTTTAGTTTAGTGTTATAATTTATATTTCTGTTTAGTTTTAGTTCAGTTTTAGTTTAAAGTTTTTAGCTAGAGTTTAGTTTTAGATTAGTGTTTAGTTTTAGTTTAGAGTTTTAGTTAGTTTAGTTTAGTTTTAGATTAGTTTTTAGCTAGATTTTCAGTTTAATTTAGTTTTGTTTTAGGTTAGTGTTCAGTTTTAGCTTAGAATTTTAGTTAGTTTAAAAGTTTAGATTTTAGTTAGTTTAGTAGTTTAGATTTTTAGTTTAGTTTTAGTTTAATGTTTAGTTTTCTTTTAGATTTTTAGTTAGATTTTCAGTTTAATTTATTTTAGTTTTAGATTAGTGTTTAGTTTTAGTTTATAATTTTAGTTATTTTAAAATTTTAGATCTTAGTTAGTTTAGATTTTTAGTTTAGTAGTTTAGATTTTAGTTAGTTTAGTAGTTTAGTTTTTTAGTTTAGTATTAGTTAGTTTAGTTTTAGTTTAGAATTTTAGTTTAGCTAGAGTTTTAGTTAGAGTTATAGTTTAGATTTTTAGTTCGTTTAGTTTAGTTCATGTTTAGTTTTAGTTTAGTGTTCAGTTTTAGTTTAGATTTTTAGTTAGTTTAGTAGTTTAGAGTTTAGAGTTTAGTTTTAGTTAGTTAGACAGTCTAAATTTTTAGTTAGTTTAGTAGTTTAGTTTAGTTTTAGTTTAGTAGTTTAGTTTTTAGTTTAGTTTTAGTTTAATGTTTAGTTTTCTTTTAAATTTTTAGTTAGATTTTCAGTTTAATTTATTTTACTTTTAGATTAGTGTTTAGTTTTAGTTTAGAATTTTAGTTAGTTTAAAAGTTTAGATCTTAGTTAGTTTAGATTTTTAGTTTAGTAGTTTAGATTTTAGTTAGTTTAGTAGTTTAGTTTTTTAGTTTAGTATTAGTTAGTTTAGTTTTAGTTTAGAGTTTTAGTTTAGCTAGAGTTTTAGTTAGAGTTTTAGTTTAGATTTTTAGTTCGTTTAGTTTAGTTCTAGTTTAGTTTAGAGTTTAGTGTTCAGTTTTAGTTTAGAATTTTAGTTAGTTTAGTAGTTTAGAGTTTAGAGTTTAGTTTTAGTTTTTTAGTTTAGTTTTAGTTTAATGTTTAGTTTTCTTTTAGATTTTTAGTTAGATTTTCAGTTTAATTTATTTTACTTTCAGATTAGTGTTTAGTTTTAGTTTAGAATTTTAGTT
This sequence comes from Artemia sp. Qi Xiang Cuo, assembly GCF_049724085.1. Lineage (NCBI taxonomy): Eukaryota > Metazoa > Arthropoda > Branchiopoda > Anostraca > Artemiidae > Artemia > Artemia sp. Qi Xiang Cuo. The sequence goes on from NC_142799.1 coordinate 41,575,888, forward strand.
TAAAAGTTTAGATCATAGCTAGTTTAGATTTTTAGTTTAGTAGTTTAGATTTTAATAAATTTAGTATTATAGTTTTTTAGTTTAGTATTAGTTAGTTTAGTTTTAGTTTAGAGTTTTAGTTTAGCGAGAGTTTTTGTTAGAGTTTTAGTTTAGATTTTTAGTTCGTTTAGTTTAGTTTTAGTTTAGTTTAGATTTTTAGTTAGTTTAGTAGTTTAGAGTTTAGAGTTTAGTTTTAGTTAGTTGGACAGTTTAAATTATTAGTTAGTTTAGTAGTTTAGTTTAGTTTTAGTTTAGTTTAGATTTTTAGTTTAGTTCTAGTTTAGTTTTAGTTTAATGTTTAGTTTTCTTTTAGATTTTTAGTTAGATTTCCAGTTTAGTTTATTTTAGTTTTAGATTAGTGTTCAGTTTTAGTGTAACGTTTAGTTTTATTTTAGAGTTTTAGCTAGATTTTCAGTTAGTTTAGTAGTTTAGATTTTAGTTATTTTTAGTGTAGAATTTTTAGTTAGTTTAGTAGTTTAGATTTTAGTTAGTTTATTAGTTTAGATTTAGTTAATTTAGTAGTTTAGAGTTTTAGTTAGTTTAGTAGTTTAGTTTTTGTTTAGAGTTTTACTTAGTTTAGTAGCTAAGAGTTTAAGTTAGATTTATAGTTTAGATTTATAGTTAGTTTTGGTTTAGTTTAGTCTAGATTTTTAGTTTATTATTTTAGTTTAGTTTTAGTTTAGTTTTAGTTTTCTTTTAGATCTTTAGTTTAGTTTTAGTTTAGTTTTAGATTAGAGTTTTAGTTTAGCTACAGTTTGCTAAAGAGTTTTAGATTAGAGTTTTAGTTTAGCTACAGTTTGCTAAAGAGTTTTAGTTAGAGTTTTAATGTAGTAGCTTAGTTAGGTTTTAGTTTAGTTTTAGATTAGTGTTTAGATTAGTGTTTAGTTTTAGTTTATAGCTAAAAGTGTTGTTTTCCCCGACATTGAGGGTCCACACAGAAATGATCTGAAGGGTGTTTTAAATTGATACATACTTTTGACAGCAGTCGGACTATGCATGACAGTAAATCATATATGCTTAATGAATAAGTAGTAATTTCCCCGTGGACCTGTCTATTCAAGAACAACAAAAACAATATTTCATGACAACATTTATTACAGCAACATGATAACACTTGGTCAACGTGAACACTGATAACACTTGTTCAACAAGAACCAGACAAAATTTCATGGTCAACTTGAAAACTCTATTTGTTCAACATGAACAATGATAACACTTTTTGTCTTTAAAGACTTTTGTCCATCTACAGCACTTTTTGTACAACACTTTTCTGTACAACACCTTTGTCCATCTACAACAATTTTCTATACAACACTTTTCTGTACAACAACAACATCTTTTAAAGCACTTATTATCTTGAAACACTTTTCTGTACAAAAAAAACAAAAAAAAAACACTTTTCTGTACAACAACAACAAAAAAAAACAGAAAACACACTTGAAAATACACTTGGAACTAGCACAGTTGAACATTACAGTGAATTTAAAGGAGGGAGATCCCCCCACCCTCCGGGGACCGGTCGCGGGAAGGCCCCCCACCCCCCGGGAGCCGTGGTGGAAAAAAAAATAGTTGTCGTCATTGCTACGGGTTAGTGGATGGGTTAGTGGTGGTGGTTAGTGCTATGGTTAGATTAGTTGGTTAGGTTAATTTATGAAAGGTTGAGTGGTGGTGGTTAGGTTAGTTTATCCAGACCAAGTTGATTACGATAGTCTACGCATTCAACTCGATCTGAAATACGGTGGCAAAATGTGTGAAAGCGTACGTAATAGATCGCGCTGCGACGTCGTGACTGACCCTCTAGAGTGTGCACGAATTATTGCCGACCCCAATTTTACATCATTCACGAGCATAGAGGCCGGCATGGTTCTTCTACACAGGAAAAAGCGAAATGTAGTACTGAACAAGAATATTGCAGGAGGTAGTTCAGTACTAGAATTTTCAAAAAGCTCATGTTGTCGTTCTTTTACAATGTGTGCAAGGTGCAATGGCCACGGGAGGGGGAGGTTCAAGTTTACTATGGGGATACAGATTCTCTGCTGTTAAAGGTAAATGGGACTGAAGATTTATTGAGTGATTTGCAAAATGGGATGCCCATCAGCTTGCGGATGGATTTCACCAACTGGAATCCTTCCCTCTACCCCGAGCTGGTGAAACGTCAATCCCCCAACCAACTATTAAAATTAAAATCAGAGACGGGGAGTGATTTGATATCCAGGGGGGTGTTCCCGGGCCCCAAGGTTTAGTGCGTTGAAACTCATAGAGGGGATGAAAAGAAGACATGTAAAGGGGTGCCTACGCATTTTGTAAAGAGCAATTTCAACATGAGCGTGTACAAAGACTGTATAAAAAGTAGCCTAGTGCCAAGCGCACAAGTTCTTGCAATTCGCTCTCTACATTATAGAAATTATACTGTGAGAGTAGAAAAAATGCAATGTCATGTATATCTGACAAGGTCTATGTGCTCGAGAACGGTGTGACTGTCCTACCTCATGGCCACTACCGTATTTCAGATCGAGTTGAATGCGTAGACTATCGTAATCAACTTGGTCTAGATAAACTAACCTAACCACCACCACTCAACCTTTCATAAATTAACCTAACCAACTAATCTAACCATAGCACTAACCACCACCACTAACCCATCCACTAACCCGTAGCAATGACGACAACTATTCTTTTTTCCACCACGGCTCCCGGGGGGTGGGGGGCCTTCCCGCGACCGGTCCCCGGGGGTGGGGGGATCCCACCTTTAAATTCACTGTAATGTTCAACTGTGCTGCTAGTTCCAAGTGTATTTTCAAGTGTGTTTTCTGTTTTGTTTTTGTTGTTGTATAGAAAAGTGTTTTTTTTTTTTTTTTTTTTTTTTACAGAAAAGTGATTAAATACAAAAAGTGCTTTAAAATATGTTGTTTTTTTACAGAAAAGTGTTGTATAGAAAAGTGTTGTAGATGGACAAAGGTGTTGTAAAGAAAAGTGTTGTACAAAAAGTGCTGTAGATGGACAAAAGTCTTTAAAGACAAAAAGTGTTATCATTGTTCATGTTGAACAAATAGAGTTTTCATGTTGACCATGAAATTTTGTCTGGTTCTTGTTGAACAAGTGTTATCATTATTCATGTTGAACAAGTGTTTTCATATTGCTGTAATAAATGTTGCCATGAAATATTGTTTTTGTTGTTCTTGAATAGATAGATCTATGGGAAAATTACTACTTATTCATTGGACACATATGATTTACAGCTAGTCATAGTCCGACTGTTGTCAACAGCATGTATCAATTTAAAACACCCTTCAGATCATTTCTGTGTGGACCCTCAATGTCGGGGAAAACAACACTTTTAGCTATAAACTAAAACTAAACACTAATCTAAACACTAATCTAAAACTAAACTAAAACCTAACTAAGCTACTACATTAAAACTCTAACTAAAACTCTTTAGCAAACTGTAGCTAAACTAAAACTCTAATCTAAAACTCTTTAGCAAACTGTAGCTAAACTAAAACTCTAATCTAAAACTAAACTAAAACTAAACTAAAAATCTAAAAGAAAACTAAAACTAAACTAAAACTAAACTAAAATAATAAACTAAAACTCTAGACTAAACTAAACCAAAACTAACTAAAAATCTAAACTATAAATCTAACTAAAACTCTTAACTACTAAACTAAGTAAAACTGTAAACAAAAACTAAACTACTAAACTACCTAAAACTCTAAACTACTAAATTAACTAAGTCTAAACTAATAAACTAAATAAAATCTAAACTACTAAACTAACTAAAAATTCTACACTAAAACTAACTAAAATATAAACTACTAAACTAACTGAAAATCTAGCTAAAACTCTAAAATAAAAATAAATTTTAAAATAAAAATTAACACTAATCTAAAACTAAAATAAACTAAACTGAAAATCTAACTAAAAATATAAAAGAAAAATAAACATTAAACTATAACTAAACTAGAACTAAACTAAAAATCTAAACTAAACTAAAACCAAACTAAGCTACTAAATTAACTAAAAATTTAAACTGTCTAACTAACTAAAACTAAAATCTAAACTCTAAACTAATAAACTAAATAAAAATATAAACTAAAACAAAACTAAAATAAAAGAAATAAAAATCTAAACTAAAACTCTAACAAAAAATCTAGCTAAACTAAAACTCTAAACTAAAACTAAACTAACTAATACTAAACTAAAAAACTAAACTACTAAATTAACTAAAATCTAAACTACTAAACTAAAAATCTAAAATAACTATGATATAAACTTTTAAACTAAAATTCTAAACTAAAACTAAACACTAATCTAAAAGTAAAATAAATTAAACTGAAAATCTAACTAAAAATCTAAAAGAAAACTAAACATTAAACTAAAACTAAACTAAAAAACTAAAACTAAACTCTAAACTCTAAACTACTAAACTAACTAAAATTCTAAACTAAAACTGAACACTAAACTCTAAACTAAACTAGAACTAAACTAAACGAACTAAAAATCTAAACTAAAACTCTAACTAAAACTCTAGCTAAACTAAAACTCTAAACTAAAACTCTAGCTATACTAAAACTAAACTAACTAATACTAAACTAAAAAACTAAACTACTAAACTAACTAAAATCTAAACTACTAAACTAAAAATCTAAACTAACTATGATCTAAACTTTTAAACTAACTAAAATTCTAAACTAAAACTAAACACTAATCTAAAACTAAAATAAATTAAACTGAAAATCTAACTAAAAATCTAAAAGAAAACTAAACATTAAACTAAAACTAAACTAAAAACTAAACTACTAAACTAAAACTAAACTAAACTACTAAACTAACTAAAAATTTAAACTGTCTAACTAACTAAAACTAAACTCTAAACTCTAAACTACTAAACTAACTAAAAATCTAAACTAAAACTGAACACTAAACTAAAATTAAACATGAACTAAACTAAACGAACTAAAAATCTAAACTATAAATCTAACTAAAACTCTAGCTAAACTAAAATTCTAAACTAAAACTAAACTAACTAATACTAAACTAAAAAACTAAACTACTAAACTAACTAAAATCTAAACTACTAAACTAAAAATCTAAACTAACTAAGATCTAAACTTTTAAACTAACTAAAATTCTAAACTAAAACTAAACACTAATCTAAAACTAAAATAAATTAAACTGAAAATCTAAATAAAAATATAAAATAAAACTAAACATTAAACTAAAACTAAACTAAAAAACTAAACTACTAAACTAACTAAAATCTAAACTTTTAAACTAACTAAAATTCTAAACTAAAACTGAACACTAACCTAAAACAAAACTAAATTAAACTGAAAATCTAGCTAAACACTAATCTAAAACTAAACTAAACTAACTAAAACTCTAAAATAAAACTAAACACTAATCTAAAACTAAACTCTAGCTAAAAACTTTAAACTAAAACTGAACTAAAACTAAACGAAATATAAATTATAACACTAAACTAAAACTAAACGAAAACTCTTAACTAAAAAAACTAGAAGTAAACTAAAACTCAAATTAAAAATATAGACTAAACTAAAACTAAACTAACTAAAACTAAACTAGAAATAAATTCTAATCTCTAAACTACTAAAGTATAACTCTAAGTAAAACTAAACACTAATCTAAAACTAAACTAAACTAAAACTGAACTAAGCTGCTAAATTAAAACTCTAACTAAAACTCATATGTAAAAGGAAAACTCTTAACTAAAAAACTAAAACTCAAACTAAAAATCTAGACTAAACTAAAACTAAACTAACTAAAACTAAACTAAAAATAAATTTTAAGCTCTAAACTACTAAAGTATAACTCTAACTAAAACTAAACACTAATCTAAAACTAAACTAAACTAACTAAAACCTTAAACTAAAACTAAACACTAATCTAAAACTAAACTAAAAATCTAAACTATAACTCTAACTAAAACTCATATGTAAAACGAAAACTCTTAACTAAAAAACTAAAACTCAAACTAAAAATCTAGACTAAACTAAAACTAAACTAACTAAAACAAAACTAAAAATAAATTTTAATCTCTAAACTACTAAAGTATAACTCTAACTAAAACTAAACACTAATCTAAAACTAAACTAAACTAACTAAAACTCTAAACTAAAACTAAATACTAATCTAAAACTAAACTAAAAATCTAAACTATAACTCTAACTAAAACTCATATGTAAAACAAAAACTTTTAACTAAAAAAATAAAAGTAAACTAGAACTCAAACTAAAAATCTAGACTAAACTAAAACTAAACTAACTAAAACTAAACTAAAAATAAATTCTAATCTATAAACTACTAAACTATAACTCTAACTAAAACTAAACACTAATCTAAAACTAAACTAAACTAAAAATAAATTCTAATCTCTAAACTACTAAACTATAACTCTAACTAAAACTAAACACTAATCTAAAACTAAACTAAACTAACTAAAACTCTAAACTAAAACTAAGCACTAATCTAAAACTAAACTAAACTAAAAATCTAAACTATAACTCTAACTAAAACTCATATGTAGAACGAAAACTCTTAACTAAAAAAACTAAAAGTAAACTAAAACTCAAATTAAAAATCTAGACTAAACTAAAACTAAACTAACTAAAACTAAACTAGAAATAAATTCTAATCTCTATACTACTAAAGTATAACTCTAACTAAAACTCATATGTAAAGCGAAAACTCTTAAATAAAAAACTAAAAGTAAACTAAAACTCAAACTAAAAATCTAGACTAAACTAAAACTAAACTAACTAAAACTAAACTAAAAATAAATTCTAATCTCTAAACTACTAAACTATAACTCTAACTAAAACTAAACACTAATCTAAAACTAATCTAAACTAAAAATAAATTCTAATCTAACTAAACTACTAAACTATAACTCTAACTAAAACTAAACACTAATCTAAAACTAAACTAAACTAACTAAAACTCTAAACTAAAACTAAACACTAATCTAAAACTAAACTAAACTAAAAATCTAAACTATAACTCTAACTAAAACTCATATGTAGAACGAAAACTCTTAACTAAAAAACTAAAAGTAAACTAAAACTCAAATTAAAAATCTAGACTAAACTAAAACTAAACTAACTAAAACTAAACTAGAAATAAATTCTAATCTCTAAACTACTAAAGTATAACTCTAACTAAAACTAAACACTAATCTAAAACTAAACACTAAACTAAAACTCATATGTAAAACAAAAACTCTTAACTAAAAAACTAAAAGTAAACTAAAACTCAAACTAAAAATCTAGACTAAACTAAAACTAAACTAACTAAAACTAAACTAAAAATAAATTCTAATCTCTAAACTACTAAACTATAACTCTAACTAAAACTAAACACTAATCTAAAACTAAACTAAACTAACTAAAACTCTAAACTAAAACTAAACACTAATCTAAAACTAAACTAAACTAAAAATAAATTCTAATCTCTAAACTACTAAACTATAACTCTCACTAAAACTAAACACTAATCTAAAACTAAACTAAACTAACTAAAACTCTAAACTAAAACTAAACGCCAATCTAAAACTAAACTAAACTAAAAACCTAAACTATAACTCTAACTAAAACTCAAATTTAAAACGAAAACTCTTAACTAAAAAAACTAAAAGTAAACTAAAACTCAAACTAAAAATCTAGAATAAACTAAAACTAAACTAACTAAAACTAAACTAGAAATAAATTCTAATCTCTAAACTACTACAGTATAACTTTAACTAAAACTAAACACTAATCTAAAACTAAACACTAAACTAAAACTCTAAACTAAAACTAAACACTAATCTAAAACTAAACTAAACTAAAACCGAACTATAACTCTAACTAAAACTCTTTAGCAAACTGTAGCTAAAATAAAACTCTAATCTAAAACTAAACTAAAACTAAACTAAAAATAAAGGTAATGAATAAACTTAAAATAAACTAAAACTAAACTAAAACTAAACTAAAAATCTAAACTACTAAACTAACTAAGATCTAAACTAAACTAAAACTAAAACTAAACTATGCTACTAAATTACAACTCTAACTAAAACTCTTTAGTAAAACTCTAGCTAAACTAGAACCAAACTAAAACTCTTAACTACTAAACTAAGTAAAACTCCAACGAAAACTAAACTACTAAACTAACTAAAAATCTAAACTACTAAACTAAAAATCTAAACAACTAAACTAACTAAAAACTAAACTAAACTAAAACCAAACTAAACTACTAAATTAAAACTCTAACTAAAACTCTTTAGTAAAACTCTAGCTAAACTAAAACTCTAAACTAAAACTAAACTAGCTAAGACTAAACTAAAAATAAAGGTAATAAATAAACTTAAAATAAACTAAAAATCTAAACTACTAAACTAACTAAAATCTAAACTTTTAAACTAACTAAAATTCTAAATTAAAACTGAACACTAACCTAAAACAAAACTAAATTAAAATGAAAATCTAGATAAAACTCTAAAATAAAACTAAACGTTAAACTAAAACTAAACTTAAATACTAAACTAAAACTAAACTCTAGCTAAAAACGTTAAACTAAAACTGAATTAAAACTAAACAAAATATAAATTATAACACTAAACTAAAACTAAACTAGAACTAAACTAAAAATCTAAAATAAACTAAAACTAAACTAAATTATACTGAAAATCTAGCTAAAACTCTAAAATAAAACTAAACGTTAAACTAAAACTAAACTTAACTACTAAACTAAAACTAAACTCTAGCTAAAAACGTTAAACTAAAACTGAACTAAAACTAAACAAAATATAAATTATAACACTAAACTAAAACTAAACTAGAACTAAACTAAAAATCTAAACTAAACCAAACTACTAAACTAACTAAAAATTTAAACTAAAAATCTAAACTAAAACTCTAAAATAAAATTAAACATTAAAAATCTAAACTAAACCAACCTGCAATCCTCTTTTTCTAATATTTCCGACTCGCTGATTGGCTGAGAAGGGAAACACGTGATCTAACTGTTTCCGGGAAACTCATAGCATTTGGCTCGAGCAACAACAACAAATATTATTTCTGGATCATAACATTCGCTGAGAGCGTGCACTTACCACAACAACAACAACATTGACCTTGACATTCGCCTCGGAAACAACAACAAATACTATTTCTGGATCATAACATTCACTGAGAGCGTGCCAAAAACACACCTGGAGAAAGAGGTCATTGACCCCATTAACCACGTGTTCTCCCCAGGGAGGCTATGCCCATATTAGGACCATAAACCACGTGGTTCTCTTGGGAGTTTTTAAAAAAAGTGTCCGGATCGGGATTCGAAGGGGTATTGTTCTCGTGGGAGATATTAGGGCATCTCTACTTGCGCACGCTCCTGTACCCTCCAAATCCATTCGAAGCCTCCTCTTTACACTCTCCTAAGAAGTTCCTATTTCCCTCAACTGTTTCATTACAATATCCTCCCGCCCCACTCGGGGACAACCTGCTTTTAGTTTGACCTTACAAGGTTGGCGAACAAGGACAATCTTTGGCAAGTCTGTCATCCTTCATCCGCAGAACGTGTTCTAGCCATCTTATCATTTCTCTCATTACAGCCGTAGAAATCGGGATTGAACCACATTGTTTGTACAGCTTACTGTTTGAGATAAAGTCAGTCAGTCGTGTGCTCAAAACAATCCGTAGACAATTTCTCTGGAAAACATCTGGCAAATCCACTTTGTATTATCGCCGCTAAAAAAGTAGCAAAGTGTAAGCTCCAATTCTTTAGCAATGAAAAAAGTATTCAGCTTTTGGAGGCATATATGGTGCTTTTCTTCTGCCTCTGTCCTAAAACTAGAGAACAAAGTAAAAAACTCAACCTAAATCACAAACAAAATGGCTTAAGTCAATGGTAACACGTTTGATCCCGCAGTTAGATCTCTAAATTTTGTATTTATTAAACTACAAGAATATTTTGGTAGTTGGGTCAGGGAACTTTGCTGAACAGAGCTTCCCGCACAAACACAGAATCATAGCTCGAGGAAACAAAAGCTTGGCAATACAAATTCTGACAATCCTCTCTGACATAAACTATAAAACTCCACTTTAAACTCCGCTGCAGGCTCTGCCCCAAGGCCAAGCGAATAGCATCCATTTTGGTCCCAAGCAAGACTACTATGTAGCTTTTCGAAATATAATACCATATTCATAAATTAGGACTGAGGTTCACACTTTCTGCAAAGCACACAGAGGTTTGACTCTTACCGCCTCCTTGCAAAAAGATGAAATAGACGGTATCACAAAAAAAGGACCAAACCAAAGTTTTCACTCGCAACACAATTAATATTTACACAAAATTTACTTCCTATAACTTACATTTTAATGCAATATTGAATTTTTGGAAATTCCAATGAAAATTATAGCAAATTGATCTGGATTTTAACCAGCTTCAGTTTGTAAGCGCTGTTATCTAACTAGGTCTGTTTGGGAAGTCAAGCCTTCAAAGAAAGTCGAATACCCTTTTCAAATAGTTTGTGGTAATGAACTGTAAGTAAGGAGTGACCAGGCTCAATAGGAACCGAAACTCTAAAATAAAGAATTTTGATACCAATAGATGTATCAAAAGAATCGGCTTTTTATGCAGATTTCATCAGGTTAACTCTTACGCATCGAAGGTTACAAGCCTGTTAATATTTTCCTGATTTTCGAAAAAAGGGGGAGACATCCCCTAAAATTCAAGTGATCTTAATGAAAATCACACCATCAGATTCAGTGTATCAGAGAACTCGACTGTTTATGTTTCAAGCTCCTATCTGCAAAAATGTGGAATTTTGTATTTTTTGCCAGCAGAAAGATCACGGATGCGTGTTTATTTGTTTGTTTGTTGTTGTTTCTTTTTTTGTTTTTTTTTTCAGGGGTGATCGTAACCACCCAGTGATCCAAGAATATCGGGAGAGGGCTCATTCGAACTGAAATTAAAAGTTCTTGTGCTCTTTTAAAGAGACCAAAAAAATTGGGGGCAACTAGACCCCCTCCCCCAACCCTTTTTTCAAACACATCCGATCAAAATTTTGGGATAGCCACTTTGTTCATCATATTTGAAAGGCTCAATAACTACGCCTTTGGGTATAACATGACCCCCCTCCCCCCACAGCCCCAGGGGAAAGGTCTTTAAGCTATAAAATTTGCCCATTTTTTATGCATAGTATTTGTTATTGGGATGTATGCATATATTTTCAGGGGGGGGGGGGTAAATTTTCCGCTGGGGGGTTTCTACGGGAAATTTTCCATGGGAAGGTAAGTTACCAGGGAGTGAACTTGTCAGGGGAAATTGTACACTGGGGGAATTTGCCAGAATTCTTATACAAAGTTATTTTTATATGTCTTACTTTCTCTTTTCCGTCTCAATTTTACGCTCAGAGTGGTTAAGGGTAATTGCCAGGGGTAAATTTTCACCGAGTTTGAACTTTTTAGAGAATATTTCCTTGGGGAGGGGTTTTTCCGTGGAGGTGGGGCCAGATTTCCTGGCATTATTTAAAGAACAATCAGAAATTAAATAAAGAAACAAGTATTTTCAACTGAAAGTAAGAAGTAACATTAAAACTTAAAACGAACAGAAATTATTACGTATATGAAGGGGCTTGCACCCTCCTCAGCATCTCGCTCTTTACAGTATAAATTTGTCCCAATTCTTTAAGAATGACTTCTGAAACCCAAAGGCCGTTTAATTACACTGTAAAAAAAATTGATTTCCAAAAAAATGTTTTGTTCGAATTCAAACAAGTCAAAAAAATCCAATTTTTCTGTTGGAATTGTAACTTGCTTATTGAATTCAAACTATTCAAATTAAAAATCCAATTTTTCTGTTGAAATTGTGACTTGCTTATTGAATTCAACAAATAATTGAAATTATTAAGATTTATGTACTTTTCAATAGAAAATAATGTTATTTTCAACACAAATAGGTTATATTAATCAAAATGGTTTTGACTTCAACATTAGATTAGACTGTAATTTCTTGAATATCATATTGAATTTGACTATGATGCCATTTAAAGTGCATTTATGTACAACTGCTCGTATGAGCATGCATAAATTTATGTACAAACATTTTTAGCTTATAATTAATATTTTCGAGCAATAGGAAAATAGCATAGGAATGTTTTCATCACTTATGCCTTATGAAATAGTTACAGTGTATTAATAAAAGAGAAACAATATTTTTTGGCTTATATAAATAAAAAGAAGACCGGACTCATAACAAGTTAATTTCATACTTTACGGGATTATTTATGTAGTATGATTACTTGGGTTTCGCTGGAAACCGGCAATTCTACTAAACTTAATGATTAGAGGAAAAGTCTGCCTCTGAGCAGAGTTTGGGCCTGTTCGGGCTTATATCTGAAACTGGTCATTGAGGACCATCTTGGAAGCTGTTAGAACATCTAACTAGTTTATTGTTCAACAGTAATTTAGGCCTAATAAATTGAGCAACGATAATGAGTAATTCCGATTAAAGAATGGGAAATCCAACAAACAAGTAGGGTTGCCACCGTCAGTAGGATTTTACTATATCTAGTAAAAAAAAAATCTAGTAAATTTAGAGGATCTAGTAAATTTCCCGAAATCTAGTAAAAAGTCATTTTTATTGAGGAAAAAGGAGCCTGCTGAGAGAAATTAAAAGTAAGTAGAAAAGTAACATTATATATATATATATATATATATATATATATATATATATATATATATATATATATATATATATATATATATATATATATATATATATATATATATATATATATATATATATATATATATATATATATATATATATATATATATATATCTATGTCTATCTATCTATCTATCACTATATCTATCTATCTATCTATCTGTATCTATATATATATCTATATATATATATATATATATATATATATATATATATATATATATATATATATATATATATATATATATATATATATATATATATATATATATATATATATATGTGTGTGTGTGTTAAGAAACAGTTATCGCTCCATAATATGCCAAAAAATTGTAGTTACCAAACTTTGAAAGCAGTGAAAGTTATCTTTTTTTCAGAATTGCATAAAATGATTCATCCTACTTGTAGATAGAAAGTTTATCATCCTTTCATCCTAGGGTAGAACTAACGTAAATAGTAATATTTGTGGGTAGGGGCAATTGCGGGCGGGGCACTCGTAATTGAGTCAAGGTCTAAAGGTATGATATAGGTTTGATTCATTAATAAACATTTATTATTGTCAGATATTAAATAATCGTCCCATTGTTTATATTTGAGTCTCTTAACTAAAATGGCTGCTGACCACTGTGTTAGGTGAATGTCGTGAACTTGAGTGCTTCTTCTCTTCTGAATGAGATGACATATGGTTTCAGTCTGCACAGGGGCGGATCCAAGATTTTTTTTAGGGGGGGGGGGTGAAATAGGTTGATCCGGAAAAAAATATTTTATTAAACTTGCGTTATGAGCAAGTTTAATTAACGCAAACTTGCGTTAGTTTGCACAAGTTTGCGTTAATTAAACGGAGGAAAAAGATCACTGAGGAAAACGATTCTCCGTCTCGTTTCACAGTTGAACCTCGAAAATCCGTGCGAATTTTGGAAATCTTTGTCCCTTTTTAAAGACGCTGCTGGGAATGAACTGTTTCCATACTTGCCAAAGTTCTTTCTGACTCTCTGCAGCTTGCCCCATTCAAGTGCTGGAGCAGAGAGACAGTTCTCGATTTTGTCCGTCATAAGAACCAAAAATTGGAATAAGCTAAATATCTTGACCCTTATGAAAACAAAGCAACTTGTCCTCAGGTCGTCAAGTGGAGTCCGTGACAGGGTGATCCCCAGTGATTTGACTCGGGCTACCAAGAAATGAAAACAGGTGAATCCCTTCAGTCAGAATTCAACTCTAGTCGATGCTTTAAAATCGGATGAGGACGAGGACGAGTAAAGCCTTTTAAGTGGGACTTTTTTAATTATGACTACATCTTTTTCTTTTTAATATTAAATTTGTATGATTTACCTCACCTGAAGACTATTGACAAAATGGTATTTTTTAAACTAATTATTGTATGTTATATAAGTTTTCTTTTTCTTGGCCGCCCTAGTCCAATTTGAGGTGTATATTTTAACTTACAAAATTTTACAACTAAACCGGTAGCCGATTACGTCGTTTCCGTTTTGAAGTGACATAGATTAAATTGGTTTTTGATTCCCTAGAATACGAACGAGAAAGAATCCAGAAAAAATCAGTTTAAAAAAATCATAAATTAATTGCTTTAAAATCTGCCAGACATCTTTGTAAGCAGCTTATCCCGAATTTAAAGACCAGCCCAATTACTGTTTTAAAACTTAAATTACTGTTTGTTCTCCTAAAAATGTAAAATTGAACGGTTTAGATTTCAAACCTAAAAAAGGAAACTGGGGACAAATTTCAAAAGCCGTCACTTTGAAACACACCTCAGATTCTTAGCACTTCATCGCCTGAATTTCTTCGTGATGAGTTGTAGCTGTTTGTCTTCGTTGATTGTTTTTTCCTTTTTCAATATATCTGAATTTTATGACCTGAAGAACATTGATAAATTTAAAACCGGGCTTCACCAGCAGAATTTCCAGAATCCAAGATTCCAGAATTTTGTTTGACGTCTTGCATACAACGCATCTGGAATATGAAGTCTATCCAGTAGTACATCCAAATAATACAAAAAAGGATTTTTGAACTTGTAGGTTTCCAGAATTTTCAATCATAATATGAAAATGAAAAAAAAGGAAAAGAGAAAAAAAAAGAAGAAAAAAGGAAAAAAGATTGTGAAAATCGTTCTGATTATCCTCCTATAGTAAAAATCGATGCTTGATGGTGCAAATTTTTTTTTTTGAGGATTTAGTAAAAACAGATGCGATCTAGTGAATTTTTCCTCTCCGATTTAGTAAATTCTTCCAGGTCAGGGTGGCAACCCTGCAAACAAGATTGAAATCTAATAAGGATCCAGCCTGTTGTGTTTAAAAATTCAATTTGGGTACGGGAATTCAACAGTTTTGTTTCTCAACAGATTGGTATATTCAATAATGATAATGGAATTCCAAA
This sequence comes from Artemia sp. Qi Xiang Cuo, assembly GCF_049724085.1. Lineage (NCBI taxonomy): Eukaryota > Metazoa > Arthropoda > Branchiopoda > Anostraca > Artemiidae > Artemia > Artemia sp. Qi Xiang Cuo. Next base: position 41,591,047 of record NC_142799.1, read on the forward strand.
ATGGTCTCTAATATCCAATTTAAGCTGTAGAAATTCCAATTTTGCTGTTGATAAACATTACGAACAATTTTTGTTGAATCTCGAACAGTTTATTTTTTTTTTTACAGTGTAGAACAATAAGACGCTTTTTTAAGTACTAAAAACACTAGCGTAAATAGTGAGGCGTTGAGGAGGGGGCAACCCCCTTCATATACGTAATATTTCTGTTTGTTTTAAGCTTTAATGTTGCTCTTTTTTATTATTTAATACAGGTAATAGAACGACATTTATCATATAAAGTCAGCTCTTGATTGTTTGAAGGCGGGGTAGGCATGGTCCCCGCCTGAATTTTCAAAAGCGATAGATATTAGTATAAATTACAAAGCATCAATGTTAGACTGGAGTATAAAAAAGAATACTTTTTCTGCCCCAAAATATTTACCAATGACTAAATACTAAAATACATTTACTAAAAAAAGATTTTAAACAATTTCTTTCCGAATGTGAGAGTAAATTAACAAAAAAATTTCTCCCTTCTACCTGGAAAAATGTAATTTTTAAGATCAGAAATAAATCAAGGGGCGATCATGATATTAAGAGTTGTCCCTGAATAGTTGTAAAACATGTATTAACTGTCTCTCTGATTTTCAGTCAATATAGGTCGGAATAAAACACTTTTTTCACTATTTGCGCATTTGGAGATAAAAGTGTTTTTTTGTGTTTTAATTTGCCTTAATACAGGATGCAGGACGATGTTAATCATTTGTACTCTAATATGTGCACCTTAATATAAACTGTAAAAAAATTGTTTAGGATTCAACAAAAATTATTTGTAATGTTTATCAACAGCAAAATTGGAACTTCAACAGCTTAAATCAAATATTAGAGACCATTTTGAAATTCTATTATTATTATTGAATGTCCAATCTGTCGAGAAACAAAAATGGTGGATTCCAATGCCCGAATTGAATTTTCAAACACAACAAGTTGGATTTTAAGATCCCTATGGGATTTCCATCGTGTTTGTTGGATTTCCTGTTCTTTATTTGGATTTCCATTACTATCGTTTTTCAATTTATTAGGCCTTCAATCTAGACTAACAATTGACTAGTTGTATGTTCGAACAGCTGCCAGGGATGGTCATCAGTGACCAGTTTCAGATGTAAGGCCAAACAGGTCCTTCTCCTGCTCATGAGGTGGACTTTTCCAGTAATCATAAATTTTGGTGGAATCGTCGGTTTCCAGCAAACCCAAGTAATCATACTACAGAAATAATCCTGTAATGTATGATGTTGGCAAATACTAAGTCCGAACTTGTATTTATCCAGAAAAGGCCAAAAAAGATTGTTTTTTTTTATTAATACACCGTAACTATTCCATAAGCTACTAGTAATTAAAAAATTCATATGATATTCTTCCATTGCTCCAAAATATTAATTTAAAGGTAAAAATGATATTTCTTAAATTCACGCATGTTCATGGGAACATTTGTACATAAAATTACTTTAAAAGGCACCATAGTCAAATTCAATATTACATTCTAGAAATTTCCATCTACTGTTGAAGTCCAAACCATTTTGATTAATATAACCTATTTGCGTCGAAAATTACATTTTTTCTACTGAAAAGTAGGCTACATAAATCTTAATAATTTCAATAATTTGTCGAAATTCAATAAGCAAGTCACAATTCCAACAGAAGAATTGGATTTTATGTTTGACTTGTTTGAATTCAATGAGCAAGTCACAATTCCAACAGAAAAATTGGAATTTTTTTTACTTGTTTGAATTCGAGCCGAACATTTTGTTGGAAATAGTTTTTTTTTTTTTTTTTTTTACAGTGTAGGCTATATTCAAACGAAACGCGATCTGTTATTTTCATGAACTTAAGTGTCTTTATATCAGATTAGGTTATGTATATTAAATAAATATTTATAGGCTTGCCATTTAGTGCACTTTTTGCTGCGGATGCCAGCGCAAAACATGGTCGTCGAAGGAAAGCACGGACTGTGTTCTCGGATCAACAGCTGAATGGTCTAGAAAAAAGATTCGAAGTCCAAAGGTACCTGTCTACACCTGAACGAATAGAATTAGCAAATGTATTAAATTTGTCGGAAACTCAGGTAAGGCAAAAGTGAAATTATACAAAGCATTGTTCGAACCCAAGTTTACAATATTTTGGCAATTTTTAATTACGCTGTCATTTATTCTTAAAATTGCGACAAACCGCTGACAGCAATCGAAAATATTGAAGAAAGACACAATGAAGTTAAATTTAATCTGTTTGTTTTATTTCAATACATTTTTTGTCACAGGCTCCAAGTATATTTGTGCCTATTCCCCCAAGTCTTAGAAAGTAAAATAAATACACAATAATTAAACAACAACAAAAAATATTGGTAAAATTTGCAGCCTTGGAAAGTATATGACACTTTTCTGAAATTAACATATTACCTTCTTCCCCTCTTATACCAAGAAAAATGTTGTGCACATGATTCTTAAGAACTATATTGAAATAAATATATACCAAGCAGAAGCGTAATTTACTATGAGGCATGGAGCAACTACCCCTCCCAGAACTAAATTTCCCTCTCAGACCCCAGGCCCCCCTCTCTGAAATTCAATTTCTTCCTTGTCAAAACTAAGAAAAGCCTGCATAATTCAAGAAATGGGTCAGTCATCTTTAGGAAATCTTTACCTTTATGGTACTATATGGCTCATTCTTCAGTTTTTCACTGACATTTCAACTTGATTTTGGAAAATTGGCTCCAAGTTTCTCCCCCCCCCCCCTCCTCCAGGATTATGAAAAAATTAAGCCACTGATACTAATATATTAAAAAATGGATGCAATCTAAGTTTAGTCAGCCAATCAGCTGGTAGAATTTATTGCTTTTTTTTACAATGGAATTCGGTTGAATCTTTATTGTTGTTTACTCTTGTGGTTGAGCCTAAATAATACGCTTAATTTCATTTCAAAATTCTTTTATCATTAATTTTGATTTGATTTCTTTCCTAAATATTATTCTTCGGTATTTGAGTTTTTGGGCAATTAAAAGGGTTGTGGGAAAACGATTGAATACAAAAAGTGAGAGAAATGAAAATGCAAAATCTTGTCTAGATCAATGTGGAACGTACTGCCGTGCCGGAGGATGTAAAGACAAGGTTTCTTATTTGAGCCAATTGAGAGTATTAGTGAATAAATTGGGAGGAAGGAAATATAAGGTAAAAAGAGCTGTTTTGAAGCGATAACAGTTATTTTTGCTTCGTATTCTTTTAAAATTTGAATGCTACCTTGGAATGGGATGCCTTTTGACGGAATGGCACCCTGTATGGTAGAACAGTATAAACAAACATGTATGTATGTGCAAAACGAGCTTGTCTATCTACCAGATATTGGTATACTCAGTATGTTATGTATATATGATTGGAAAATAAATGAACCTGAACCTGTGTGGGAATATTGTAATATTTGAAAGGGTTTCTGCAAAGATTAGTATTTATTTTGAAATCTAGCACGATTAGATTCGATTGAAACTAGCTGAAATTTTTCATTTTCTGAAACCATGGTTTAAAAATATCCATCTTCAAATTTGTAAAGCTGATTTATGAAATTGTAATTCAGTTTGTAAAACTGTACATTGAGGGTAATATAGCTTAAAATAGACAAAAGAGAATAGACAAACAAACTGTCAGAAAATTATGTTAAAACCACATATAAATTTCCCACGGTATATGGGTTAAATTTTGGCGCAGGAAAAAAATGGTTTTATCTAAATATTCGTGAATATTTAGCTCCGTAGCTAAATATTCGCACGGACCAAGGGGGAGACCATGTCCATGGGGGTACATAATAAAAACTGGGGCACCCTCACCCGGAACCTTGAATACAGATGGAGGAGGAAGAAGGCCCCTCAAATGCCATCTTGGAATGGGATGCCTTTGACGGAATGGTACCCTGCTAAACAGTATGACGGATGAATTGATCGAGCAATTGGCTATAAAATACCCCAAAATTAAATCTGCTCAGATTAAAACTAATCTACACGGTTAAGTTTTTAAATTTGTATGTATGTATATGTTCCGGTAGCACATAAATGGAGCTAATAATTTTGAAAAGTAAAAAGTTGGTGCTATATAAAATTAAAATAAACGCAGGCACGTACGCAAGATTTTTTTATGGGGGGGATAAAAACAGATTTTAAAGATTATTTTGATTAAGAAATTCCAAGAAATTAGCAATAATAATTATTTTTAGAGGACCATAAGATACATAATTACTCTTATTTCTTTCATTAGTGCGCTCATTTTACAATGACATTATTGGGTTTGTTTTTCAGTCACAGCATTACGCTTGCATAGAGGCACATTTAATTATGTTTAGCTTTCGTATGCAGATACAAGAAAAGTATAATGAGTATATGTCTAATATTTTTTCAGCCCTGTTTGACTCCTTTACTTAGAAAAATTCAAAATTATTTTCTAAAGCTTATATTTCCATGCTTCGTCTAGTAACGGGGTTCTTAACTGTTTGTCTTGTCCATTAAAATGACCATTGCTAACCCATTTATAACACTACCCAGAGACGTTTATCAAATCTTGAACGTTCCGTCCATTTTATAGACCTGACTAAGCTGAAATAAGATAGATACAGATTTTTATATTCATTTCAACTATAAAATTTGTTTTATTATGAAACATATTTTCTTGGAACTCTAGTTATTTTAAGCATTTTGCCTTCTTAATTTTTCTTTTCTTTTTTACTATAAATAGAGCCGAGAGTTTGAAACTATGCAACTTTCGTACTGACTCCAAAATTTAACAAATGATATTCCAATTCAATTTTTGCATTGACGCATATCTGCAATTTTGCTCTGTGGGAATTTTGTCATATTGGCAAGGGTTTCCACAAAGATTAGTATTTACGTCTATTACTAAATCTATTATGATTGCATTCGATTGAAAATAGATGAAATTTCTTCTGGTAATTGTTTAGAATCCGGACAACACGCGAGAAAGACCGTATCACAATCTCAAAGATGCTATATGAAAAACAGGTTTTCGCTGCCTAGTGAGGTATTGCTCACTCCATGACAAAGATTTAAACTTTAGTTTTTTGGGGTTGAAGGGGTAAAAAAAGGTACCTGCGTTAGGTTAGGTTACGTATTTAATATATACTATACTCTACTCTCACCACACCCCCTAATGTGCAAATATATAGCCCAAATTTGTTTCTAAACTATTATATTTTCATCCCATTTCGTTTTATTTCATTAGCATTAACAAAACTTCACTTCTAACGTGTTACCTGGATTATAAACAAGGACCTTTCTTCTTTTACTGAAACTAGGTTTTAAAAAAACCTATCTTTAAATGTGTAAAGCTCCTTTATTAAAATGTAATTCAGTATGAAAAGCTGTACCATGAGTATAATATAGCTCAAAAGATAGAAAACAGAATAGACAAATAAATTGTTTAGAAAATTTTGTTAAAACAACATATAAATTTCTCACGGTATATCGGTTAAAAAAATATTTTTACCTAAATATTCGCGAACATGAATTTAACTCAGAGTAAAACGTTGTAAACCATAAACACAAGGCATAGTAGGTTAGGAGTTTCTTCTGTTGGTTATAAGGCATAGGTGGTTAGGATATTTAAACCAAAATTGCTAACACTATTAAAACTATTATGCAATAAAGATGAAAAATGCAAAGCTTTTCACGCTGTCATAGACGTAGTAGTTTTCTGTAATAAACAGTCGACATTCCACATTCAAAAAAAGCTTGATGTCATACTACTGCTTAAATTTTTCATTTTGTTTCAAACCATAAAAATGTAATATTTTACTTTAAGTAATTTTTTTTTATTTTTACAATATTTTTTAAGGTAAAAACGTGGTTCCAGAACCGAAGAATGAAGCACAAAAAGCAGCTACGTAAAACAGGCGATGATGCAGATTCCTACAGTATACAAAAGGATCTAGATGACCTGTCAGACTATGGTAATTTTTATTCATGAAAATAGGACCCTGCCCCAAGAAAAAAAGATCTTATGCGCCTGTTCCATTGAAAACCAGGAGCTCCATTTACCGTACTTTTTTCGTATAAAAACTGATTTTATAGTCAAATTCTTTTAGTCTACAGACTTTGGCGAAACACAAAAAGTAAATTCTTGAGGAAAGCTTCAAAGTTTTTTTTTCTTAAGGCTTTATTGAATTCTTCAGTTTTGATTTCGAGGTCAATTTGTGTTTTGTATCTAATTTTCTTACTGGTCCTTTTTCCATTTTTGCTGAGGCCTTGAAGTGTAAACCTTTTTTTGTCCCTGATCTTTATGGCTCTCCAATATTAAAATCTTTCAAGTTGAGGTCATTTGAGGAAATTGATTTTATTTTGTATTTCATTCTGCAAAATGTAAAGGGGAGAAAAATCTCTGAATAAGACTTGAATTTTAAATAATGCTCGACGCAAACTTATTTTGGCTGTTGCTAAAATGATTCAAGGAAACTGAGCTAGTATAACACTCAAGACTTGGCACCATCATTTAGTTTATAAATTTACTTTTTGGACTTTTTTATTTTACCAATACTGTTTGCACACTGAATCTAGGGTGATCTACGAGATAAACATGCAATGGATTAAAAAATAAGAGCAAATCAAATATTTAGAGATTACATGGCATTGCTTTCCTTTGTATTGCTTGTGTCTTATAAGTACCGCAAGCCTAATAGAACAGCCAAGATGAAATTTGGGGATTCAAGCCCCGCTAATTATAAAAAATTATATGATAGTATTTACACCTTCACTATCTAGTGTCTATTTCATATATACTAGGCATTGCACAATGTATCCACTCTAAGATTTCAAAACGGCTTCCCCTAAAATTTTTATTTGTTATTTTTCACCCTGAAGCTTCCATGCCAATACCTGAATCCAGTCAACCATTAACAGAATGGTAATGGAAAAAACTTTCATATTTTCTTTAAATGGTTACAGCTTAATGACCCAAAAAAATCTTTGGTAATGTGTCAACCTTCATTCATAAAACGTGTCCTAGCCATGTCAACCTTTCTTTCGCTATAGCCCCAGAAAATGGGATAGAACCGCATTTTCTATGCAGCTTGTTGTTTGACATTCATGGTGAGTCAAATAGACGCCTTAACTATCTCTACACCATCTTCTTAAAAACTTTTAACAAATCTTTCTCTGCCTTCGAAGCTCTTACTTTTCAGAACCATATCCACTGTCATGACCGTAGCTTCCAACAATTTAATCTTGGTTCGCAGACTTATCTCCTTATTCTTCCTTACTTTTTTAAACTGCCAAAAAAAAAAAAAAAATATGGACCTTGGCTATTCTGCGTTTTACATATTAAATGCATCCACTTGTTAGTACCACCTAGGTAATGCAAGCAAAATAATTGATCAATTTTCTTATTACCCAACATCCGCTCTTTATTTATTCCTAGTCTAGGCGACTTAGTCTTCTCAATTTTCAAAGCTATTAAAGAAAAAAAAACAAGTTTTTTTTAACTGAAAGTAAGGAACGACGTTAAAACTTAAAACGAACATAAATTATACCGTACATGAAAGGGGCTGTCCCCTCCTCAACGCCTCGCTCTTTACGATAAAGTTTTTTATTGTTTAAAAAAAAACAGAGTTGTGAGAAAGTCAAACTTTAGCGTAAAGAGCGAGGCGTTGAGAAGGGGACAGCCCCTTTCATATACGGTATAATTTATGTTCGTTTTAAGTTTTAACGTCGTTCCTTACTTTCAGTTAAAAAAACTTGTTTTTTTATTTAATTTTTGAACGTTTTTGAACTAATGCAGGTTTTGATTTTGGCTCACCGTACATGAATAATTAAAACAAAATTTGCATGTTAATTTTACCTTTATTTGGTCAAATGGTTTTCTCAAAGCTTGATTAATTTTATTTACGAACGCTTTTATTAGTTATAAATACACCCAACTTATGAATTAACTTACGTAACGAACTTCTATATTCATAGATTTTTGATACGTATATTAGGGTGTTCGCCCCCTAGTCAATACCTTGCTCTTTAAACTAAAGTTCGAATTTTGTTCCGATTCTTTAAAAATGACCTCTTAATCACAAAGGCCGTTAATTAGAATAAGTAGCTCTTATGAAAGTACTAAAAAATCTTTAGCTTATAGAGCGAGGTAATGACTAGGGGGTGAACCCAATCATATACTTATTATTTTCTGTTCGTTTTAAGTTTTGATGTTGCTCCTTACTTTCAGTTGAAAAACTTGTTTTTTTTATTTAATTTCTGATCTTTTTCTTTAATAGTGTGGGAAATCCGGCGCCCCCTTCATAGTAATGTCCCTTCTCTCATGAAAACTTCCTTCGTGGAAAGATCCTCCCATATAACCCCCGACCCACCCACCCCATCCCCCACCTACCAGAAAAAAATACCCAGAAAACGTCTGTATACTTACCAATAACCAATACTATATGTTAACATTGGGTAAAAGTCATAATTTGCAGCCCTTCCCCCGGGGACTTTGGGGGATTAAGTCATCCTAAAAGACATAGTTATCATATTTTCGACCATGCTGAACAAAATGGCTATCTTAAAATTTCGATAAGGTGACTTTGGGAAAAAAATGAGCGTGGGAGAGGGGCCTAGTTGCCCTTCATTTTTTTGGTCACTTAAAAAGGGCACCAGAACTTTCAATTTCCATTCCAATGAGCCCTCTCACCATATTCTAGGACCACTGGGTCGATACGATCACCCCTGGGGAAAAAAAAAAAAATAAACACGCATCCGTGATCTTTCTTCTGGCAAAAAATGCAAAATTCCACATTTTTGTAAATAGGTGCTTGAAACTTCTACAGTAGGGTTCTCTTATACGCTGAATATGATGGTGTGATTTTCATTAAGGTTCTATAACTTTTAAGGGGTATTTCCCCCTTTTTCTAAAATTAGCCAAATTTTCTCAGGTGCGTAACTTTTGATGGGTAGAACTAAACTTGATAAAACTTATATATTTGAAATCAGCATTAAAATTTGATTCTTTTGATGTATCTTGGTAAAACCCGTTTTTTAGATTCTCCGTTACCATTGAGCCGGGTCGTTCCTTACTTACAGTTCGTTACCACGAACTGTTTGATTCTTATACAGTGAACTCTCAAAACATCCAAAATTCATTCATTGAACAAACATTGTTAACTACAATGCTCAAATGCTCTGTAAAATTAAAGTCTAGGTTAGTTTTACCTTCCAATTGGATTCCATGCTCTACAATAAACTTTGAAGTTTTCCTTAGGACAAATTTATCAAAATAATTCATATAAACAGGGATGGGGCAGTACCTTGCTTAACTGCATATTCGACCCCAAACCAGCTAATAAACTCACTTCTTGACTTAACCGCAGAAATACTTTTCTCGTACATGGCACTAATCACTTAAGTGTGTTTATCTGGTATCAAACAGTTCGTGGTAACGAACTGTAAGTAAGGAGCGATCCGGCTCAATAATAACCGAAACTCTAAAAAACGGAATTTTGATACCAGTAGATATATAAAAAAAATCAGATTTTCATGCTGATTTCATATATATAAGTTTTATTAAGTTTATTCTTATCCATCAAAATTTACGAGCCTGAAAAGATTAGCCTTATTACCTTATTCCTTGCCTTATTGTGTTTATCTGGTATCAAACAGTTCGTGGTAACGAACTGTAAGTAAGGAGCGATCCGGCTCAATAATAACCGAAACTCTAAAAAACGGAATTTTGATACCAGTAGATACATAAAAAAAAATCAGATTTTCATGCTGATTTCAAATATATAAGTTTTATTAAGTTTATTCTTATCCATCAAAATTTACGAGCCTGAAAAAATTTGCCTTATTTCCGATAAACGGGGGAAACACCTCCTAAAAGTGATGGAATCTTAATGAAAATCCCACCATCAGATTCAGCGTATCAAAAAACTCTAATGTAGAGTTTCCAGGATCCTATCTGCAAAAATGTGGAATTTTGTATTTTTTTACCAGAACAAAGATCACGGCTGCGTGTTTATTTTTTTTTTTTTTTTTCATGGGTTGATCATATCAATCCAGTGATCCTAGAATATCGTGAGAGGGCTCATTCAGACGGAAATTAAAAGTTCTAGTGCCCTTTTTAAGTGACCAAAAAAATTGGAGGGCAACTAGGCCCCCTCCCACGATCATTTTTTCCCGAAGTCACCTGATCAAAATTTTGTGATTAGTCATTTTGTTCAGCATAATAGATATGCCTTTGAGGATGACTTCATCCCCCACAGTTCTCGGGGGAAGTGTTTCAAGTTATGAACGTTGCCCATTGTTTACATATAGTATTGGTTATTGGAAAGTATCCAGATGTTTCAGGAGGGATTACTTCTGGTGGGACGGTTGTCAGAGGAGGGGGGTACGTGGGAGGATCTTTCCATGGAGGATGTTTTTACGGGGGAAGGGATATTTCTATGAAGGGTGCGCCAGATTTCCCAGTATTATTTAAAAAACGATCAGAAATTAAATTAAAAAAGTGAGTTTTTTCCACTGAAAGTAAGGAGCACTATTAAAACTTAAAACGAACAGAAATTATTACGTATATGAGGGGTTCGCCCCCCTAGTCAATACCTCGCTCTTTACGCTAAAGTTTTTTTAAGTACTTTTAAAAGAGCTATCTATTCTAATTAAACGGCCTTTGTGATTCTAACAAAATTCGAACTTTAGCGTAAAGAGCGAGGTATTGACTAGGAGGCGAATCCCCTCATATACGTAATAATTACTATTCGTTTTAAATTTTAATGTTGCTCCTTACTTTCAGTTGTAAAATTTGTTTTTTTAATTTAATATAATTGAAGGATAGGACCTCCACTAAAGCTCTTCTGTAGGCTGAATCAAATGCATGCTCGTAATCTATGAAACTGTGGGCTAAAGAGGCCTGACCGATGTTTTTTGAATAATTTGTCAGCTTTCAGGTACTGACCAAATGGCCTCCCCCCCCCTCTAAGGTGTGAGGCCCAAAACATAAAAGGAACAAAAATTTGTCACGGGTAACTATGGTTCATTTGTTCTAAGACCATACTGGCTATACACGACATTTGATAAAAAACGAAAAAGAAATTAGGAAAAAAAACAAAAGGGCGGACCTCAGCCAGTTGAAAAGAAATGAAGCGAAAAGACAAAGCAGATATTTTAGCAAGGACTGCCAAGGACCTCCGCCAAGCCGTCCTCAATGCAATAATTCCAACGTTTTGAAGTAAATTTTAACGAGACAAAGAAAACACTGAAAAAAAAGACTGAACAAATGAAAGACGAACTAGTCGTGGTTCAAAATGAGAAGGAATATTAACTGATTCTCTTTGTATCAAATTATCGTAAATTGGGTTTATAGAAACATCCCCAGTACCCAGAGCCGTTCCTAGGGTTGGTGGTGCCCACTGGAAAAATTAATTACAGCACCACCTCCCGACTCAAATATAAGCAAAACAAGCAGAATCAAAGTAAAAAATTTGACTTTGTTAAATTTTTTACGTATTCTAAATTTCAATTGCCTCCTTAAAAGGTTGCTGCAATCCCTATAGTGTAGAAACTAAAATTGCATCGTCATAAAGAACTAATGAATCTAGATATTCAGAAGCGTAGAGAGATGAACCCCAGTCAAATCCTCAGGATTTCTCTTCGTAGTAAATTTACGTTTTCAACCTCCCCATGAGAGCCAAAAATATCTGACTCAATACTATTAATAATTTCCAAGACGTTTACATGTGTCTGAGCCATTCACAATTTGGATGCTTTTGATAAAATATTTAGCTCCTTAGATGTGAAAATCTTGGATGGTATGTTTTCTCACACACAGTCTGAAGGCCCTTTTGTCAAGAAAATGGGTTTTAAACTTTAATGTCCATTTGAAAAGATCATAGATACAAAAGATATATCCTTAGTAATAAAACCTCTGATCCGCTCTGAATCTCAATCAAATTTTTAGAATTTCCCGAAAGTCTCTCCGACACGTTTCTAATTCGTAAAAACTCGCCTATCAGGAAAATTGTTTGAATTTGACTTGAAAAACTGCAACAATCAAGACTTTTCTTCCTAGATTCAGTGGCGGATCCAGGGGCGCGCACCCCTAGCGTAGTCTAAAGCAGTGTAATTTACTTAATTAACTCAAGTTTGCGTTAATTAAACTTGCTCCTAACGCAAGTTTATCGGATCAACCTATTTTGCGCCCCCCCCCCTAAAAAAAAATTCGGATCAACCTATTCCCCCCCCCAAAAAAAATCCTGAATCTGCCCCTGCCTATATTTTACCCTGGTCTGCCCGTAGAAAGCCTATCATATACATTTTTTTTAAGTCTTATGTTTTTTCAGATTTTCACCAGCTAGTAGTTGATCAAAAACAGCAAAACACTTTGTGAGTTTAGAAACAAACTTGTTGAGAAACACGTCTTTATTTGCATATGTTTCTTTTCAGACAAGCCAACAGACCTGTCACAAAGAAGTTTACCTGAACTGGTTACTCCAACAAGTGATAGCGACTTTGACAACTCAGTAGACATAGTTGACGAAGATCTTAAAGATTAAAAATGCAGAATATTGTTACTATTTTAATTTTTTGTGTTACTCTGTAATATTTCTACTGTTATAAACCATTTCGATTTTATAAATTGTCAAGGTATGTTTTCGAGCAAAAAAGAAATTTTGAGATATAGAAAAGTAAAAATAATAACTGGGTCAGTCGTGCTTACCAATAAAATCTACAGCGCCAATTGTCTATACTGTTCATAATTAAATTAAAAAAAAGGAGTTTTTTCACTGAAAGTAAGGAGCAGCATTAAAACTTAAAACGAAAATATATTATTACGTATATGAGGGGGTTTACATCCTCCCCAATACCTCACGCTTTACACTAAAGTTTGGCTTTTTGTTCCAATTGTTTAAGAATGACTCCTAAAACACAAGAGCCGTTTAATCAGAATAATCAGATTTTTTTTGAAGTTCTAAGAAAAACTTAAGCGTAAAAAGCGTGGTATGGAGGAGGGACTAACCCCCCTCATATATGAAATAATTTATGTTCGTTTTAAGTTTTAATGTTGCTCCCTACTTTCAGTTGAAAAAACTTTTTTTTTGTTTGCCATTTCTGATCGGTTTTAAATAATCTCTGGAAATCCAGCTCCCTCTCCACGACAAATTCTCTTCCCCTATGAAATATTCCTCCGTGGAAAGATCCTCCCATGAACCCCCACCCCTCTGACAGTACCCGTCCCCCCCCCCCCAAAAAAATGTCTGAATACTTCCCAATAAACCAATACTATATGTAAACAATGGGCAAAGTCCATAAATTGCAGCCCTTCCCCCGGGGACTGTTTGGGGTCATGTTATCCTTAAAGTCATAGTTATCAAATCTTTCGACTGTGCTGAAGAAAATTGCTATCCTTAAGTTTTTGATCGGGTGACTTTGGGTAAAAAAATGGGGCGCTGGAGAGGGGATAGCTGTCCTCTAATATTTTTGGTCACTTAAAAAGGGCATTAGAACTTTTGATTTCCGATCAAATGAGCCCTCTCCCGATATTTTAAGATCACTGGTTCGATACGATCACCCCTGGGGAAAACAAACAAAAATAAATAAATAAACACGCATCCATGATCTTTCTTCTAGCAAGAAATATAAAATTCTACATTTTCGTATATAGGAGCTTGAAACCTCTACAGCAGGATTATCTGATATGCTGAATCTGATGATGTGATTATCATTGAGATCAATTGATGTTCTCGGCGTGTTTTTCCCTTTTTCAGAAACTGGGCAAATTTTTTTCTGCTCGTAACTTTCGATGGGTAGCCTAATATTAAACTTGATGAATTTTATATATTTTGAATAAGCATCAAAATTCGAGTCTTTTGATTTATTTATTGTTATCAAGACTCTGTTTCTTAGAGTTTTGGTTACTATTGAGCTGCATCGCTCCGTACTTACATTAAATAAAAAAAAACAATTTTTTTAAACTGAAAGCAAGGAGCGACATTAAAAGTTAAAACGAACAGAAATTATTCTGTATATGAAAGGGGCTGCCCCCTCCTCAACCCCTCGCTCTTTACGATAAAGTTTTTTATTGTTTTAAAAAATAAAGTAGTGAGACAGAGTCAAACTTTAGCGTAAAGAGCAAGGCGCTTAGGAGGGGACAGCCACTTTCATATACGGAATAATTTCTGTTCGTTTTAAGTTTTAATGTCGTTCCTTAGCCTACTTTCAGTTTAAAAAACTTGTTTTTTTTATTTAATTTCTGATCGTTTTTTAGTTAATGCAGCTTTTATTTTGGCTCACCGTCATTGAATAAGTAAACAAAATTTGCATAAAAATTTTACTTTTCTTTTGCTAAATGGCTGTCTCTAAATTTGGTTCTGACGTAATTTACAAATTAACTTACGTAACGAACTTCTATATTCGTATATTTTTCTTCTGGCAAAAAATACAAAGTCGCAGATTTTTGCAGATACGAGCTTGAAGCCAATGTTATAGGGTTCGCTGATACGCTGAATCTGACGGTGTGATTTTCATTAAAATTCTTTCACTTTTAGGGGAAGTTTCCCCCCTCTTTAAAAAATCCGGTAAATTTTCTCAGGCTCGTAGCCTTTGATGAGTAATACTAAACTTAATAAAATTCATATATTTAGAATCAGCATTATAAGCCATTCTTTTGATGCATTTATTGACATAATAATTCCGTTTTTAAAAGTTTCGATAAGTATTGAGTCGTATCGCTTGTTTTTTTTTTATTGTTTTTTTTTATTACGTATATGTTATTACGTATATGAGGGGGTTCTCCCCTTTTTAAATACAACGCCCATAACGTTGAAAGTTAAAAAAAATTGTAATTCACAAACCCCTGAATCACTAAGACCGTTTAATTAGAAAGCTCTTTTGAAAGTCCTAAAAAAAACTGCAGTGTAGAGAGCGAGGTATTGACTTGGGGGAGAACCCCCTCATATATATAGTAATTTCTGTTCATTTTAAGTTCTAATGTTGCTTCTTACTTTCAGTCGAAAAAACTTGTTTTTTTTAAATTTAATTTCTGATCGTTTTTTAAATAATGCTTGGAAATCCGGCGCCCCCTTCATACGAATGTCCCTTACACCAAATAAACATCCTCCACGGAAAGATTCTCCCGAGTAAACCCCTCTTCCAGCCCCCCCCACCAGAAAAAAATTCTTCCTGAAAATGTCTGTATACTTCCCAATAACCAATACAATATGTAAGCAATGGGCAAAGTTCATAGCTTGCATCCCTTCCCATGGGAACTGTGGGGGATTAAGTCATCGTAAAAGACATATTTATTAGATTTTCGACTATGCTGAACAAAATGGCTATCTCAAAATTTTAATTGGGTGACTTTGAGAAAAAATGAGCGTGGGAGGGGGCCTAGTTGCCCTCCATTTTTTCGGTCACTTAAAAAGGGCACTAGAACTGTTAATTTCAGTTCCAATGAGCCCTCCTACGATATTCTAGGATCACTGTGTCAATACGATTACCCCTGGGAAAAAGAAAAAAAAACAAACAAACAAATAAACACGCACCCGTGATCTTTCTTCTGGCAAAAAATGCAAAATTCTACATTTTTGTAGATAGGAGCTTGAAACCTCTACAGTAGGGTTCTCTGATACGCTGAATATGATGGTGTGATTTTCATTAAGGTTCTGTAACTTTTAGGGGGTCTTTCCCCCTTTTTTCGAAAATTAACCAAATTTTCTCAGGCGCGTATCTTTTGATGGGTATAATTAAACTTGATGAAACTTATATATTTGAAATCAAAATTAAAATTTGATTCTTTTGATGTATCTATTGGTATCAAAATTCCGTTTTTTAGAGTTTCGGTTACCATTGAGCCGGGTCGCTCCTTACTTACAGTTCGTTACCACGAACTGTTTGATTTCGTTAACACGAATTGTTTGATTCCTCGAGTTCAACTTTCAAGCATAAAATTTATGATCGACAAATCGGAGTCAAGACATAAGGTTTTTTTTTAAAATTATAAAAGATTGAAGTATGGAATAACAGTTTTTTATCTGTAAGATGAGTGAGGCAAAGTGTAAAAAGAAATATAATGGTATTAGTAGGCAAATAGCTGGGAACAGATTAATCTTGACAGACGCTTTTCAAAACACTCTCTTGCAATTTCGAGTTTCCGCTTCTGCGGTACCAGTGTGACGTTAAAATCAAAGAAGAACACTTTTCATTCACAATTTTTTTTTCGAGAAGTATGACTTTGTTGTCGCTTGGGCATGTATTTTTTACAGTAAAACCCTCGGTATTTGGCTTTTGCAAATTAGGCTATAATATTGCTTAGAATGTCACTACTGCTAGCGATTTAAAACCCTGATAATTAAAGCCAGCAGCGGGGAAACGAATCTCGTGCAAAGAACGACTTAAAGCTTTGAAAACCCTCGGATTCTAGTTTGTTTTTGTGAGCAATTTTTATCTTTCTATTTAAGCATCAGTTTGAAGATTTGTAGAAAGCCCAGAATGGAACTATTAGGATTGGTACTTTCAGCAAGACCAACTCTGGTTAATTACAACCTCAGTCACTTACAAAGAAGACTGAGGTGATATCAGTAGAGAGGGAGGTGCTACTCCGAACCCTCACCCCTGCTGCCACCTATAACTTTTTTTACATAATTCATGGATGGTTATGTGTGTCGGTCGATTTATTTGATGTTTTTCATGGATGTTTAATAGTTTTTGTCAGTGAGAATTTGAAAAACAGGAACTTTGTCACATTTATGGATGTCAACAGCAATTCATGTCTGTTATATGTTTTTCTCAGTGAGAATGAAAAAACAGGAATTTTCTCACTTGGAAAAACAGGAATTTTCTCACATGGAAAACCATAAACCACGTGGTCCTGTCACGAGCATAGCACCTGTGAACTTGATTTACATAATCGCTAGGGGAAATTATTGATTCACGAAGGGGAGAATTAGGAAACATTAAGGCTTCTTTAATCTTAGGTCTGAGGGATAAACGTTCTTTAGGACAGAGAGAAAAATTAATATTCTATTTTTAAATAGGGCTTCATTGATCTTTAGTGTCAGGAATTATAATTGACATCACATGTTATCTTGGAATTATGCGGGAGTCTAAAGAGATAGAAATTCTATTTTTAAATACGGCTTCACGGAGCTTTAAGTCGGAGATATAAATTGATATTCTAACGAAACCCTAATAAGTTAGCTAGGAAAATTTATGAGATGTAGAGATTAACGTAGGAAAGGATTTCCTAGAAATTTGAAATGCGTTAGCGCAGAGATGCCAAACAAAAGGAACACGCTGAAATTACGTTTAGGGATTATTTGGGCGAAACCGTTTTATCCATTTTATGGGATTATTTCGGCGAAACAGTTAGAGACATTTTGAAAGAAGATTTTAGGAAAGGTTTTAGAAGAGAATTTGAGGGTGAAACTCTGTGGTCGTTATAATACACAAGTTCCATTTGAACAGTGTTGTGAGGTCCTCTACCCCAACCCCAAAGGGTTCCGATCCCCCACCACAACCCCGAAGGAAGCCCCCGGTACTCAAAGGTCCCCCAGGCTCCCATAGAGCCCCAGCCCCCCAAACGCCCTCCTCAGACCCTCAAAGGCCCTCCTCTGGTCCTCAAAGGGCCCCCCGGACCCCCAAAGGGCACCCCGGACCCCAAAGGCCCTCCCCCCGGTCCTCAAAGGTCCCCCGGGCTCCCAAAGAGCCACCGGCGCCCCCAAAGACCCACCCAGACCCCCAAAGGCCTTCCCCGGGCCCCCCAAAGGCCCATCGAGCTCCCACAGGACCAACGGGGTCCCAAAGGCCCTACACCGGTCCCCAAATGTCCCCCAGGCCCCCAACTGTCCCCCCGGACCCCCAAAGGCCCTCCTCCGGCCCCCAAAGGGCCAACCGGCTCCCAAAGGACCAATCGATCCTCAAGTGTCCCCCAGACTCCCAAAGGCTCCCCTGTGCCCCAAAGGCCCTCCCCCGGTCCCTAAAGGTCCCCCGGGCCAGAGAAGCGCCGCCGGGATGCGCCGTGGGCCAGGACAGCACCGCAGGATTTGCCTCAGGGGGGCGCCACGTGTCAGAAAAGCGTCTCGGGGGATGCGACACAGGGAGGCACCGCAGGAAAGCGCCACAGGATGCGCCGCAGGGACGCGCCGCAAAAAAAAGTAAACTCCCCAGTAAAACTGTATATCGGGGATCCGCAACCCCCACGCCGCAGACCCACCAAGGCCCTCCCCTGGTCGACCATGGTGCCGCGGGGCCCCCCCAGGCCCACCGGCCCCCCCAGGGGCGTCCCCTCACCCGCCCTGGGCCCCCCCCACAGTCCACTCTCCATTTTTTTTAATACTTTTGTATGGCTTTATTATATCTTTTCTGAACAAGTTCCATTCATAATGTCATTCCTAAACCCATTTTCCAACCTCATAGAGTCCCCTCCCCAATTCATAAATACTTTCTTGAATTTCTAAACATGGTATTTTTTTTAACTTTTTTACGTATCTTAAAATGACATGAAATATGGTTACGGCTCTACCAATCATACTCTACGTTTGTTCATGGACACGCCGCGGCTTTCCCACTGGTACTCTATGTCAGGTTATTGACACTACCTAGTTTATTGCATGCATTAAATCAGTATTTTTTACGCAGTGGAAGGATAAACACACAATTCATATCTGTAAAAAAGTGAGGATGAATTATTCAATGAACGTATGTGCACATGATAAAATCATTGTCGTATTGAATGCTGACAAGGAGAAATACCTGAACTATGAAACGAGTGCAAGCGGTAACACTATTGGAAATGTATGCATGCGTTGTCATGACAGCGAGAAGTTAGATTTCTGTGGAGTACCCAAGAATTTCAATCGTGTAAACGGTGGATATTCAAGAGTATCATTACCAGAGAAATTAGTGCTCAAAGAGAATGCAAACTTAAAAATAATTGTCGATGATCGGGGACAACTCCTTGCTAGTGTTTCTGGTAACACATTACCTGTTGATAAATCCTATCATCATCTTTCCGGTATTAGCATTTTAAAGAGAACAAGAAGGAGAAGACAGGCATACTCCTGCAGTAATGTCATTAATCATATCTTGTCAATATGCCAAAACTGGCATCTATGTAAAAAGAATGTGACAGTAGCCAGTGAAATCACAGGCAGAATAAAAAGGACATTAGCAGACAATATCATCAATGAATATAAAGATGAATTGACGGAAAGTGAAGCGCAAGTGTACTAATAATGAGTAATAATGTATTTAAAGTATTTTTATATTAATATTCTACATGTCATTATTTCATTAAATATATTTTATGCGTTATTTTGTTAAGTGTTCATTATTTTAGGGTATGCTAGAAAGTCAAACGTTAAGAATATCTATTAAAAAGGTCAGAGATGAAAGAAAAAGAATTTTTAGAGATAAAGATACTACTAGCAGGCTCAATGTTTCATAGAAGACAGAAAAGTTCAAGATCTCTTCTGAATTTTACCAAAGAAAACAATTCACTTCTAATTTCACCAGAGAAAATAAAATTCTTCCACTTCAGTTTTAAGTTCACCGAGACATAAAAAATTTAAAGTTCACTTCTAAATTTTTCTGTAGAAGATAGGAAAAGTTATGCTATGATTATGATTATTTTCCATGAAGATAAAAAGTTTCACTTTAATTCTAAATTTTCTTAAATTCAATTCCGACCTTTCTTAAAGAGTCAAATTTAAAGTTCTGTTCTAAATATTTCCCCGGAAGACGAAAAGTTCAACTTCGATTCTGAAATTTTCTCAATGAAAATGAAATAAGCTATTGATCATTTCTATTTTCCCAAAATAATATAAAAATTTTCCACTTCAGTTCAGATTTTTCTCAAACAGATGAAAAAATTTAAAATACTGTTCCAAATATTTCATAGAAGATAGAAGAGTTCAAGTTCTCTTCTGAATTTTATCAATAAAAATGAAATAAGTTACTGATCAATTCTAATTTCACCAGAGAAAATAAAAAGCTTCCACGTCAGTTTTAAGTTCACCAAGACATAAAAAATTTTAAGTTCACTTCTAAATTTTTCCGTAGAAGATAGGAAAAGTTATCCTATGATTGTGTTTATTTTCCATGAAGATAAAAAGTTTCACTTTAATTCCAAATTTTCTTAGATTCAATTCCAACCTTTCTCAAAGAGTCAAATTTAAAGTTATCTTCTAAATATTTCCCCGGGAGAAGAAAAGTTCAACTTCGATTCTGAATTTTCTCAATGAAAATGAAATGAGATATTGATCATTTCTATTTTCCCAAGATAAATATAAAAATTTTCCACTTCAGTTCAGATTTTTCTCAAACAGATGAAACAATTGAAAATACTGTTTCAAATTTTTCATAGAAGATAGAAAAGTTCAAGTTCTCTTCTTAATTTTACTAAAGAACACAATTCAATTCTAATTTCACCAGATAAATAAAAAGCGTACACATCGGTTTTAAGTTCACCAAGACATAAAAAATTTTAAGTTCAATTCTTAATTTTTCCGTAAAAGAAAGGAAAAGCTATCCTATGATTGTGATTATTTTCCATGAAGATAAAAATTTTCACTTTAATTCTAAATTATCTTCAATTCAGTTCCGTTCTTTCTCGAAGATTCAAATTTAAATTTCTGTTCTAAATATTTTCCTGGTAGAAGAAAAGTTCAACTTCGATTCTGAATTTTATCAATGAAAATGAAATGAGTTATTGATCATTTCTATTTTCCCAAAATAAATATAAAAATTTTCCGCTTCAGTTCAGATTTTTCTCAAACAGATGAAAAAATTTAAAATACTGTTCCAAATTTTTCATAGAAGTTAAAAAAGTTCAAGTTCTCTTCTGAATTTTATCAAAGAATACAATTCAATTCTAATTTCACCAGAGAAAACAAAAATCTTCCACGTCAGTTCTTTATTTCACAAAGACATAAAGAAATTTAAAGTTCAATTTTAAATTTTTCGGTGGAAGATAGGAAAAGTTATCCTATGATTGTGATTATTTTCCATGAAGATGAAAAGTTTCACTTTAATTCTAATTATCTTAAATCATGAAATGACATGAAATATGCTTACGGCTCTGCCAATCGTACTCTGTGCTTGTTCATGGACACGACGCGGCTTTCCCACTGGTACTCTATGGTAGGTTATCAACACTACCTAGTTTATTACATGCATTAAATCAGTATTTTTTACGCAGTGGAAGGATAAACACACATTTCATATCTGTAAAAAAGTGAGGATGAATTATTCGACGAACGTATGTGCACATGAAAAAATCTGTGTCGTATTGAATACTGACAATGAGAAATACCTGAGCTATGAAACTAGTGCAAGCGGTAACACTATTGGAAATGTATGCATGCGTTGTCATGACAGCGAGAAGTTAGATTTCTTTGGACTATCGAAATCATTCAAAATTGCTCAAGGTGGATATGCGAGAGTGAGAGCACCAGTGATGATAGTGCTAAAGGAGAATGCCAACTTAAAAATAATTGTCGATGATCGGGGACAACTCCTTCCTTACAGTTCTGGTAGCACGATACCTATTGATAGATCCTATTCCCATCGTTCTGGTATTACTATTCAAATGAAAGCAAAGAAGAAAAGAAAGGCCTACTGCTGCACTAGTGTAATAAATCATATCATGTCTACCTGCCAGAACTGCCATCTATGTAAAAATAATGGGAGAATAGACAGTGAAATCACAGGCAGAATAAAAAGGACATTAGCAGACAATATCATCAATGAATATAAAGATGAATTGACGGAAAGTGAGGCGCAAGTGTACTAATAATGTGTAATAATGTATTTAACGTATTTATATATTAATATTCTACATCTCATTATTTCATTAAAAATATTTTATGCATTATTTTGTTAAGTGTTCATTATTTTAGGGTATGCTTGAACGTCAAACGCTCAGAATATCTATTAAAAAGGTCAGAGATGAAAGAAAAAGAATTTTTAGAGATAAAGATACTACTAGCAGACTCAATGTTTCATAGAAGATAGAAAAGTTCAAGATCTCTTCTGAATTTTACCAAAAAACACGATTCAATTCTAATTTCACCAGAGAAAACAAAAATCTTCCAATTAAGTTCATTATTTCACAAAGACATAAAGAAATTTAAAGTTCAATTCTAAATTTTTCTGTAGAAGATAGGAAAAGTTATGCTATGATTGTGATTATTTTCCATGGAGATAAAAAGTTTCACTTTAATTCTAAATTTTCTTAAATTCAATCCCGACCTTTCTCAAAGATTCAAATTTAAAGTTCTGTTCCAAAAGTTAACCCTAAAAGGTTAAAGAATTTTTCTGAAATTATATTAAAACTGAGAAGTTTTTATTATTTAGAATAGTCCATCGCCACGAAAATTAGACTTTCAAATTCAACATGCCATGGGAACACACTTTCAAGTTCAGCATGTTGGAGAACCCTAAAGAGTTATACATAAACATTTAAGCTAACCCTAAATGTTCAAAGAATTTTTCTTATATTACAAAGTCAGATCCAATCTGACAGGAAAATCACTTTCTGAGTCAGCAGGTAGTAGAACCATACACGCTCATCACTCAAAACGTACGTTACCACTAATGGATAAAGAATTCATCTCTTTATGTAGAGTTTCAACTAGCTATGGTTAAGTTTGTTAAAGACAAACTATTTTCTTGCGAAAACACACAAAATCAGAAAAAATGTTCAATTTTCCATTAGTACCTACGCAATTTGTATTAAATGAAGATATTTATGCAGAGTTTCAACTAGCTATGGCTAAGTTTGCTAAAGACAAGCTATTTTCTTGCGAAAACACACAAACTCAGAAAAAATGTTAAATGTTGATTTAGTACCTACGCAATTAGGCTTAAATGAAGATATTTATGCAGAGTTTCAACTAGCTATGGCTAAGTTTGCTAAAGACAAGCTATTTTCTAGCGAAAACACACAAAATCACAAAAAAAATTTTCAATGTTCCTTTAGTACCTACGCAATTAGGCTGAAATGAAGATATTTATGCAGAGTTTCAACTAGCTATGGCTAAGTTTGATAAAGACAAGCTATTTTCTTGTTGATAAAGACAAGCTATTTTCTTGTGAAAACACACAAAATCAGAAAAAATGTTCAATGTTCCTTTAGTACCTACGCAATTAGACTAAAAATGAAGATATATATGCAGAGTTTCAACTAGCTATGGCTAAGTTTGATAAAGACAAGCTATTTTCTTGTTGATAAAGACAAGCTATTTTCTTGTGAAAACACACAAAATCAGAAAAAATGTTCAATGTTCCTTTAGTACCTACGCAATTAGACTAAAAATGAAGATATCTATGCAGAGTTTCAACTATCTATGGCTAAGTTTACTAAAGACAAGCTATTTCTTGTGAAAACACACAAAATCAGAAAAAATGTTCAATGTTCCTTTAGTACCTACGCAATTAGACTTAAATGAAGATATTTATGCAGAGTTTCAACTAGCTATGGCTAAGTTTGCTAAAGACAAGCTATTTTCTTGTTAAAACACAAAAAATCAGAAAAATGATCAATGTTCCTTTAGTACCTACGCAATTAGACTAAAAATGAAGATATTTATGCAGAGTTTCAACTAGCTATGGCTAAGTTTGCTAAAGACAAGCTATTTTCTTTTGAAAACACACAAAATCAGAAAAAATGATCAATGTTCCTTTAGTACCTAAGCAATTAGACTAAAAATGAAGATATTTATGCAGAGTTTCAACTAGCTATGGCTAAGATTGCTAAAGACAAGCTATTTTCTTGTGAAAACACACAAAATCAGAAAAAATGTTCTATGTTACTTTAGGACCTAAGGAAATAGACTAAAAATGAAGATATGTATGCAGAGTTTCAACTAGCTATGGCTAAGTTTGCTAAAGACAAGCTATTTACTTGGGAAAACACACAAAAACAGAAATAATGATCAATTTTCCTTTAGTACCTACGCAATTAGACTAAAAATGAAGATATCTATGCAGAGTTTCAACTAGCTATGGCTAAGTTTGCTAAAGACAAGCTATTTTCTTGCGAAAACACACAAAATCAGAAAAAATGTTCAATGTTTCTTTTAGTACCTACGCAATTAAACTAAAAATGAAGATATTTATGCACAGTTTCAACTAGCTATGTCTAAGTTTACTAAAGACAATATATTTTCTTGAGAAAACACACAAACTCAGAAAAAATTTTAAATGTTAAAATAGTACATACGCAATTATGCTGAAATGAAGATATTTATGCATAGTTTAAACTAGCTATGGTTTAGTTTGCTAAACACAATCTATTTTCTTACAAAAACACAAAAAATCAGAAAAAAAAATTTTAATTGTTAATCTATTCAATAATAAATTAGGATGAAATGAAGATATATATGCTGAGTTTCAACTAGCTATGGCTAAGTTTGCTAAAGACAAGCTATTTTCTTGCGAAAACACACAAAATCAGAAAAAATATTGTTAGGTTAGATTAAGTTAGATTAGGTTAGGTTAGCCTACGTACGCGCGCATATAGGTTAGGTTAGGTTGGATTAAGTTAGGTTAGGCTAAGTTAGGTTAGGTTAGGTTAGATTAAGTTAGGTTAGGTTAAGTTAGGATAGGTTAGATTAAGTTAGGTTAGGCTAAGTTAGGTTAGGCTAGGTTAGCCTACGTACGCGCGCGTACGTAGGCTAACCTAGCCTAACCTAACTTAGCCTAACCTAACTTAATCTAACCTATCCTAACCTAACTTAACCTAACCTAACTTAATCTAACCTAACCTAACTTAACCTAACCTAACTTAATCCAACCTAAGCTAACCTATATGCGCACGTAGGGAGGGTAACCTAACCTAATCTAACTTAATCTAACCTATCGAAATTTTTTCTGATTTTGTGTGTTTTCGCAAGAAAATAGCTTGTCTTTAGCAAACTTAACCATAGCTAGTTGAAACTCTGCATATATATCTTCATTTCAGCCTAATTGCGTAGGTACTAGAGGAACATTGAACATTTTTTTCTGATTTTGTGTGTTTTCGCAAGAAAATAGCTTGTCTTTAGCAAAATTAGCCATAGCTAGTTGAAACTCTGCATAAATATCTTCATTTAAGCCTAATTACGTAGGTACTAAAGGAATATTGAACATTTTTTCTGATTTTGTGTGTTTTCGCAAGAAAATAGCTTGTCTTTAGCAAACATAGCCATAGCTAGTTGAAACTCTACATAAATAACTTCATTTTCAGCCTATTTGTGTTGGTACAACGGGAACAATGATCATTTTTTTTCATATTTTGTGGGTTTTTACATGAAAATATATTGTCTTTATCAAAATTATCCATCGCTAGTTGAAATTATGCATATATATCTGCATTTTTATTCTAGTTGGGTAGGTACTAAAGGTACATTGATAATTTTTTCTGATTTTGTGTGTTTTCCCAAGAAAATAGCTTGTCTTTAGCAAACTTAGCCATAGCTAGTTGAAACTCTGCATAAATATCTTCATTTTTAGTCTAATTGAGTAGGTACTAATGGAACATTGATCATTTTTTCTGATTTTGTGTGTTTTCACAAGAAAATAGCTTGTCTTTAGCAAACTTAGCCATAGCTAGTTGAAACTCTGCATAGATATCTTCATTTTTAGTCTAATTGCGTAGGTACTAAAGGAAAATTGATCATTTTTTCTGATTTTGTGTGTTTTCACAAGAAAATAGCTTGTTTTTAGCAAACTTAGCCATAGCTAGTTGAAACTCTGCATAAATATCTTCCTTTTTAGTCTAATTGCGTAGGTACTAAAGGAACATTGATCATTTTTTCTGATTTTGTGTGTTTTCACAAGAAAATAGCTTGTCTTTAGCAAACTTAGCCATAGCTAGTTGAAACTATGCATAAATATATTCATTTTAAGTCTAATTGCGTAGGTACTAAAGGAACATTGAACATTTTTTTCTGATTTTGTGTGTTTTCACAAGAAAATAGCTTGTCTTTAGTAAACTTAGCCATAGTTAGTTGAAACTCTGCATAAATATCTTCATTTTTAGTCTAATTGTGTAGGTACTAAAGGAACATTGAATATTTTTTCTGATTTTGTGTGTTTTCAAACGAAAATAGCTTGTCTTTAGCAAACTTAGCCATAGATTGTTGAAATTCTGCATAGATATCTTCATTTTTAGTCTAATTGCGTAGGTACTAAAGGAACATTGAACATTTTTTCTGATTTTAGGTGTTTTCACAAGAAAATAGCTTGTCTTTATCAACATGAAATTAGCTTGTCTTTATCAAACTTAGACATAGCTAGTTGAAACTCTGCATAAATATATTCATTTCAGCCTAATTGCGTAGGTACTAAAGGAATATTGAACATTTTTTTTGTGATTTTGTGTGTTTTCGCAAGAAAATAGATTGTCTGTATCAAACTTATCCATAGCTAGTTGAAACTCAGCATAAATATCTTCATTTAAGCCTAATTGCGTAGGTACTAAAGTAACATTGAACATTTTTTCTTAGTTTGTGTGTTTTCGCAAGAAAATAGCTTGTCTTTAGCAAACTTATCCATAGCTAGTTGAAACTCTGCATAAATATCTTCATTTCAGCCTCATTGCGTAGGTACTAAAGGAACATTGAACATTTTTTCTGATTTTGTGTGTTTTCGCAAGAAAATAGTTTGTCTTTAACAAACTTAATCATAGCTAGTTGAAACTCTACATAAATAGAGAAATTCTTTAACCATTTAGGGTTAACTTACCTTTTAGGGATGAGCATTTAGGGTTCTCCTACATGCTGAACCTGAAAGTGTGTTCCCTGACATACTGGATCTGAAAGTGTAATTTCAGAAAAATTCTTTAACCTTTTAGGGTTAACTTACCTTTTTATGTATGACTATTTAGGGTTCTCCAACATGTTGAACTAGAAAGTGTGGGCCCTGACATATTAAATTTGAATGTTTTATTTTCGTGGCGATGGACTATTCTAAAGAATAAAAACGTCTCAGGCTTAAGATAATTTCAGAAAAATTCTTTAACCTTTTAGGGTTAACTTTTGGAACAGAACTTTAAATTTGACTCTTTGAGAAAGGTCGGGATTGAATTTAAGAAGTTTTAGAATTAAAGTGAAACTTTTTATCTCCATGGAAAATAATCACAATCATAGCATAACTTTTCCTATCTTCTACAGAAAAATTAAAGAATTGAACTTTAAATTTCTTTATGTCTTTGTGAAATAATGAACTTAAGTGGAAGATTTTTGTTTTCTATGGTGAAATTAGAATTGAATTGTGTTTTTTGGTAAAATTCAGAAGAGATCTTGAACTTTTCTATCTTCTATGAAACATTGAGCCTGCTAGTAGTATCTTTATCTCTAAAAATTCTTTTTCTTTCATCTCTGACCTTTTTAATAGATATTCTGAGCTTTTGACGTTCTAGCATACCCTAAAATAATGAACACTTAACAAAATAATGCATAAAATATCTTTACTGAAATAATGAGATGTAGAATATTAATATATAAATACGTTAAATACATTATTACACATTATTAGTACACTTGTGCTTCACTTTCCGTCAATTCATCTTTATATTCATTGATGATGTTGTCTGCTAATGCCCTTTTTATTCTGCCTGTGATTTCACTGTCTATTCTCACATTATTTTTACATAGATGGCAGTTCTGGCAGGTAGACATGATATGATTGATTACACTAGTTCAGCAGTAGGCCTTTCTTTTCTTCTTTGCTTTCATTTGAATAGTAATACCAGAACGATGGGAATAGGATCTATCAATAGGTATCGTG
Source organism: Artemia sp. Qi Xiang Cuo (assembly GCF_049724085.1). Classification (NCBI taxonomy): domain Eukaryota; kingdom Metazoa; phylum Arthropoda; class Branchiopoda; order Anostraca; family Artemiidae; genus Artemia; species Artemia sp. Qi Xiang Cuo. Next base: position 41,618,810 of record NC_142799.1, read on the forward strand.
CTACCAGAACTGTAAGCAAGGAGGTGTCCCCGATCATCGATAATTATTTTTAAGTTGGCATTCTCCTTTAGCACTATTATCTCTGGTGCTCTCACTCTCGCATATCCACCTTGAGCAATTTTGAATGATTTCGATAGTCCAAAGAAATCTAACTTCTCGCTGTCATGACAACGCAAGCATACATTTCCAATAGTGTTACCGCTTGCACTCGTTTCATAGCTCAGGTATTTCTCCTTGTCAGCATTCAATACGACAATGATTTTATCATGTGCACATACGTTCGTCGAATAATTCATCCTCACTTTTTTACAGATATGAATTGTGTGTTTATCCTTCCACTGCGTAAAAAATACTGATTTAATGCATGCAATAAACTAGGTAGTGTCGATAACCTACCATAGAGTACCAGTGGGAAAGCCGCGTCGTGTCCATGAACAAGCACAGAGTACGATTGGCAGAGCCGTAAGCATATTTCATGTCATTTCAGGATTTAAGAAAATTAGAATTAAAGTGAAACTTTTCATCTTCATGGAAAATAATTACAATCATAGTATAACTTTTCCTATCTTCCACCGAAAAATATAGAATTAAACTTTAAATTTCTATATTTATTTGTGAAATAAATAACTGACGTGGAAGATGTTTGTTTTCTCTGGTGAAATTAGAATTGAAGTGTATTCTTTGGTAAAATTCTGAAGATAACTTAAACTTTTTTAACTTATGAAAAATTTGGAACAGTATTTTAAATTTTTTCATCTGTTTGTGAAAACTCTGAACTGAAGTGGAAAATTTTTATATTTATTTTGGGAAAATAGAAATGATCAATAACTTATTTCATTTTCATTGAGAAAATTCAGAATTGAAGTTGAACTTTTCTTCTCCCGTGGAAATATTTAGAACATAACTTTAAATTTGACTCTTTGAGAAAGGTTGGAATTGAATTTAAGAAAATTTGGAATTAAAGTGAAACTTTTTATCTTCATGGAAAATAAACACAATCATAGGATAACTTTTCCTATCTTCTACGGAAAAATTTAGAAGTGAACTTAAAATTTTTTATGTCTTGGTGAAATTAATACTGACGTGGAAGCTTTTTATTTTCTCTGGTGAAATTAGAATTGATCAGTAACTTATTTCATTTTTATTGATAAAATTCAGAAGAGAACTTGAACTTTTCTATCTTCTATGAAAAATTTGGAACAGTATTTAAATTTTTTCATCTGTTTGAGAAAAATCTGAACTGAAGTGGAAAATTTTTATATTATTTTGTGAAAATAGAAATGATCTATAGCTTATTTCATTTTCATTGAGAAAATTTCAGAATCGAAATTCAACTTTTCGTCTTCCGGGAAAATATTTGGAATAGAACTTTAAATTTGACTCTTTAAGAAAGGTCGGAATTGAATTTAAGAAAATTTAGAATTAAAGTGAAACTTTTTATCTCCATGGAAAATAATCATAATCATAGCATAACTTTTCCTATCTTCTACAGAAAAATTTAGAGGTTAACTTTAAATTTTTTATGTCTCGGTGAACTTAAGACTGAAGTGGAAGAATTTTATTTTCTCTGGTGAAATTAGAAGCGAATTGTGTTCTTTGGTAAAATTCAGAAGAGATCTTGAACTTTTCTATCTCCTATGAAACATTGAGCCTGCTAGAAGTATCTTTATCTCTAAAAATTCTTTTTCTTTCATCTCTGACCTTTTTAATAGATATTCTGAACGTTTGACTTTCTATCATACCATAAAATTATGAACACTTAACAAAATAACGCATAAAATATTTTTAATGAAATAATGACATTTATAATATTAATATAAAAATACGTTAAATACATTATTACACATTATTAGTACACTTGCGCTTCACTTTCTGTCAATTCATCTTTATATTCATTGATGATATTGTCTGCTAATGTCCTTTTTATTCTGCCTGTGATTTCACTGTCTACTGTCACATTATTTTTACATAGATGCCAGTTTTGGCATATTGACAAGATATGATTAATGACATTATTGCAGGAGTATGCTTGTCTTCTCCTTCTTGTTCTCTTTAAAATGCTAATACCGGAAAGATGATGATAGGATTTATCAACAGGTAATGTGTTACCAGAAACCCTAGCAAGGAGTTGTCCCCAATCATCGACAATTATTTTTAAGTTTGCATTCTCTTTGAGCACTAATTTCTCTGGTAATGATACTCTTGAATATCCACCGTTTACACGATTGAAATTCTTGGGTACTCCACAGAAATCTAACTTCTCGCTGTCATGACAACGCATGCATATATTTCCAATAGTGTTACCGCTTGCACTCGTTTCATAGTTCAGGTATTTCTCCTTGTCAACATTCAATACGACTATGATTTTATCATGTGCACATACGTTCATCGAAGAATTCATCCTCACTTTTTTACAGATATGAATTGTGTGTTTATCCTTCCACTGCGTAAAAAATACTGATTTAATGCATGCAATAAACTAGGTAGTGTCGATAACCTGTCATAGAGTACCTGTGGGAAAGCCACGTCGTGTCCATAAACAAGCACAGAGTACGATTGGTAGAGCCGTAAGCATATTTCATGTCATTTTAAGATACGTAAAAAAGTTAAAAAATACCATGTTAAAAAATTCAAGAAAGTATTTACGAATTGGGGGGGGGACTCTTTGAGGTTGGAAAATGGGTTTAGGAAGGACAGTATTAATTGAACGGTGAAATAACAGATCTACTACAGAAAGACGACCGTATTAAAAAAAATGTCGCGGAGGCTCTTGGGGGGGCCCAGGGAGGGGGTGGTGACGGCCCTTGGGGGGCTGTTTGCTCTGGGGGGGGATCGGGGGACCATTGTGGACCCGGAGGTGGCCGGTGGGGGTCTGAGGAGGTCGGGTTGGGGATAACCTTTCGACATTTTTACTGTTTAGTTTACTTTTTTTTTGCGGCGCATCCCTGCGGCGCATCCTGCGGCGCTTTCCTGCGGTGCCTCCCTGCGGCGCATCCCCCGAGGCGCTTTCCTGACCCGCGGCGCATCCCTGCGGCACATCCTGCGGCACTTTCCTGGCCCACGGCGCATCCCGGCGGCGCTTCTCTGGCCCGGGAGACCTTTGGGGACCGGGGGAAGGCTTTTGGGGCACAGGGGGGCCTTTGGGAGTCTGGGGGACACTTGAAGATCGATTGGTCCTTTGGGAGCCGGTTGGCCCTTCGGGGGCCGGGGGAGGGCCTTTGGGGGTCCGGGGGGACAGTTGGGGGCCTGGGGGACATTTGGGGACCGGTGTAGGGCCTTTGGGACCCCGTTGGTCCTTTGGGAGCTCGATAGGCCTTTGGGGGGCCCGGGGATGGCCTTTGGGGGTCTGGGTGGGTCTTTGGGGGCGCCGGTGGCTCTTTGGGAGCCCGGGGGACCTTTGAGGACCGGGGGAGGGCCTTTGGGGTCCGGGGTGCCCTTTGGAGGTCCGGGGGCCCTTTGAGGACCAGAGGAGGGCCTTTGAGGGTCTGAGGAGGGCGTTTGGGGGGCTGGGGCTCTATGGGAGCGTGGGGGACCTTGGAGTACCGGGGGCTTCCTTCAGGGTTGTGGTAGGGGATCGGAACCCTTTGGGGTTGGGGTAGAGGACCTCACAACACTGTTCAAATGGAACTTGTGTATTATAACGACCACAGAGTTTCACCCTCAAATTCTCTTCTAAAACCTTTCCTAAAATCTTCTTTCAAAATGTCTCTAACTGTTTCGCCGAAAAAATCCCATAAAATGGATAAAACGGTTTCGCCCAAATAATCCCTAAACGTAATTTCAGCGTGTTCCTTTTGTTTGGCATCTCTGCGCTAACGCATTTCAAATTTCTAGGAAACCCTTTCCAACGTTAATCTCTACATCTCATAAATTTTCCTAGCTAAACTATTAGGGTTTCGTTAGAATATCAATTTATCTCTCCGACTTAAAGCTCCGTGAAGCCGTATTTAAAAATAGAATTTCTATCTCTTTAGACTCCCGCATAATTCCAAGATAACATGTGATATCAATTATAATTCCTGACACTAAAGATCAATGAAGCCCTATTTAAAAATGGAATATTAATTTTTCTCTCTGACCTAAAGAACGTTTATCCCTCAGACCTAAGAATAAAGAAGCCTTAATGTTTCTTAATTCTCCCCTTCGTGAATCAATAATTTCCCCTAGCAATTATGTAAATCAAGTTCACATGTGCTACTCGTGACAGGACCACGTGGTTTATGGTTTTCCATGTGAGAAAATTCCTGTTTTTCCAAGTGAGAAAATTCCTGTTTTTTCATTCTCACTGAGAAAACCATATAACAGACATGAATTGCTGTTGACATCCATAAATGTGACAAAGTTCCTGTTTTTCAAATTCTCACTGACAAAAACCATTAAACATCCATGAAAAACATCAAATAAATCGACCGACACACATAACCATCCATGAATTATGTAAAAAAAGTTATAGGTGGAAGCAGGGGTGAGGGTTCGGAGTAGCACCTCCCTCTCTACTGATATCCATGTCAGCTTTCTATAGGCTCTTGCAAAGGCATATTTACATATTTTTTTTCTTCTAAAGCTTACGGCCCTGCTGTTTGTTCAAATTTGTTGGCCTTTCCTAACTCACGCAAAACAGTTTGAAAAAATGGTCTAGCCATGAGTCTGAGGAGCTTACAGTTAAGCAACTTCCAATGAAATATCGAAATTTCAGATGCAAGGTGAAGTGGGAAACGGCAAGTCCTGCTGAAAGTACAAGTCTGAATAAGTTTGATAAAATTTCTTTTATGGGAAAGGTATTTTTAAGGAATTTCTATAAATTTTAATTCATGTTCTTTTAATTGGTTATGTAAAGTTTTTATCAGTGTTTCTGATAGAGCATTAAGTTTTAGGCTTGCTGTTTATATTTTGGACCAATTTTCGGTACAAATTATACTAATAGTTTCCCTATCAATGTTTGGATAAGTGGGGAAGGAAAATAATATTCAAATGAATTAATAAAGATCTGCATGATTTTTGGCATTCTATAGCGGTGATATCATCCTAACCCCATCCTGTTAAAACATTGAATATAATCGAATACTGATTGACGGTTTTTTTTTAAGAAACTTAAGTAGTTACCTATTAAAAGGTTTCACGAGTGCATGAATATAGAGTGTATTTTCACGAATACGAGCCTGAGGCATGAATATACACTACAGTTTCACGTGCACATTGTAAAAAGCGACCAATCCTTTTATACCTATAAAGTGGTCAAACACGTTTTGAAACTATAGTCAGGATTGTATAAGACATTCAGACTGGTTATTGCTATATATTTCAAACTTACATAGAATTGCACAAGAATATACACTACAGTTTCACGTGCACATTGTAAAAAGCGACCAAACCTATAAAGTGGTCAAACACGTTTTGAGAGTATAGTCGAGATTGTATAACACAACCAGTTGAAGTATAACACAACTTGTATAACACAACCAGTTGGGTTTTTTAAGCACATTCAGCATGGCTTTTTTTTTTTTTTTTTTTTTCTTTTTTTCGGCAATTGACATTTTTTTCTGATATCAAGTACCATTCATTGCGATCATAGCTCTAAAAAAAGGGTTTAGTATTTGCGAATTGGACTCTATGAACGATATAAATTAATGTTTGAATAATAGGAGCGTGAATGATTCTAATTAGTGATTGAATCATATGAAGATGGAGAAAAAGGCTTAAACTGATTAGCAGTTAAGGTAACGATGATAAAATGGTCTTATGAGTTGACCTAGCTTTACTTCTTCGATGTGTTCTGTATAATACACAAGTGGCGTTTGAACAGTGTTGCCAATTTAGAATCGATGTTAACGTTATAGTATACTAAAAAGTTGATACTAAGAGAGATGTAGATGGCAAGAAAAGAATTTTAATAACGGATAGCTTTACTTCTTCGATGTGTTCTGTATAATACACAAGTGGTGGGGTGATGGCAGCGGAGTGTCTTAGAGTACTTGTAGTGCTGTACTGTGGCCCGAATTGCTTGCGAAAAAACCCAACTGAATTATTTTATATAAAAAATTTAACGACAAATGCCTGACAATTGCTGTGGAGGAGAGGGGCGATGACAAATGTGTGTTATAGCGTAGTTATAATGGGAAAGTGGGGGGTGAAACGCTAGCGAAAAACCCGAATGACTGACTAGAAATAGAAAGTTGAACAATTCCAAAATGAAAAATAAGTTTTGTGGGAGATAGTGCGATGGCAGGTAGCTGCCATAGATTATTTATAGCTTGAAAGTTTGGGGGTGTATTACTTGGAAAAAACCAGAGTGGATGACTTGAAAATAAAATTTTTAACGAGAAATGGCTGAAAAGTGTTTTGGGGGAGAAGGGTCGATGACAGAGGGGTGTCTTAGCGTAGTTATAGTCTGATAGTGGGGGACGAATTGCTAACCTAAAATCTGAGCTAATAAGGGTTTATGACCGTAAACTCTAGTTTTTTGTAAGAAAATTATGGAAAATACAATTCTCTGGTTCAAATGTAAAACTTAAGTCCATTTTCTGATCGAAAAATAAAACTATTTCCGTAAAATCTGAGCTAATAAGGGTTTTTGACCGTAATCTCTAGTTTTTTGTAAGAAAATTCTGGAAAATACAATTCGTTGGCTCATAGGTGAAACTTAAGTCCAGTTATGGATCGAAAAATAAACTATTTCTGTAAAATCTGAGCTAATAAGGGTTTTTGACCGTAAACTCTAGTTTTTTGTAAGAAAATTATGTAAAATACAATTCTCTGGTTCAAATGTGAAACTTCAGTCTATTTTTGGATCGAAAAATAAAACTATTTCCGTAAAATCTGAGCTAATAAGGGTTTTTGACCTTAATCTCTAGTTTCTTGTAAAAAAATTATGGAAAATACAATTCTCTGGCTTAAATTTGAAACTTAAGTCCATTTTGGATCGAAAAATAAAACTATTTCTGTAAAATCTGAGCTAATAAGGGTTTTGGACCGTAAACTCTAGTTTTTTGTAATAAAATTATGGAAAATGCAGTTCGTTGGCTCATATGTGAAACTTAAGTACAGTTATTGATCGAAAAATAAACTATTACCCTAAAATCTGAGCTAATAAGGGTTTTTGAGAGTAAACTCTAGTTTTTTGTAATAACATTATGGAAAATACAATTCTATGGTTCAAATGTGAAATTTAAGTCTTTTTTAGATCGAAAAATAAAACTATTTCCGTAAAATCTGAGCTAATAAGGGCTTTTTGACCGTAAACTCTAGTTTTTTGTAAGAAAATTATGGAAAATACAATTTGTTGGCTCATAGGTGAAACTTAAGTCCAGTTATGGATCGAAAAATAAACTATTTCTGTAAACTCTGAGCTAATAAGGGTTTTGACCGTAAACTGTAGTTTTTTGTAAGAAAATTATGGAAAATTCATATCTCTGATCAAATGTGAAACTTAAGTCTGTTTTTGGATCGAAAAATAAAACTATTTCTATAAAATCTGAGTTAATAAGAGTTTTTGACTGTAAACTCTAGTTTTTTGTAGAGAAAATTATAGAAAATACAATCATCTGGTTCAAATGTGAAACTTAAATCAATTTTTGATAAAGAAATAAAACTATTTATGTAAAATCTGAACTAATAAGGGTTTTTGACCGTAAACTCTAGTTTTTTGTAAGAAAATTATGGAAAATACAATTCTCTGGTTCAAATGTGAAACTTAAGTCCATTTTGGATCGAAAAATAAAACTATTTCCGTAAAATCTGAGCTAATGAGGGTTTTTGACCGTAAACTCTAGTTTTTTGTAAGAAAATTATGGAAAATACAATTCTCTGGTTCAAATGTGAAACTTAAGTCTATTTTTGGATCGAAAAATAATACTATTTTCGTGAAATCTGAGCTAATAAGGGTTATTGACCGTCAACTCCAGTTGTTTGTAAGAAAATTATGGAAAATACAATTCGTTGGCTCATCTGTGAAACTTAAGTCCAGTTTTGGATCGAAAAATAAACTATTTCTGTAAAATCTGAGCTAATAAGGGTTTTTTGACCGTAAACTCTAGTTTTTTGACCGTAAACTCTAGTTTTTTGTAAGAAAATCATGGAAAATACAATTTGTTGGCTCATAGGTGAAACTTAAGTCCAGTTATGGATCGAAAAATAAACTATTTCTGTAAAATCTGAGCTAATAAGTGTTTTGACCGTAAACTCTAGTTTTTTGTAAGAAAATTATGGAAAATAAAATTCTCTGTTTCAAATGTGAAACTTAAGTCCATTTTCTGATCGAAAAATAAAACTATTTCCGTAAAATCTGAGCTAATAAGGGTTTTTGAGCGTAATCTCTAGTTTTTTGTAAGAAAATTATGGAAAATACAATTCGTTGGCTCATAGGGGAAACTTAAGTCCAGTTATGGATCGAAAAATAAACTATTTCTGTAAAATCTGAGCTAATAAGGGTTTTTGACCGTAAACTCTAGTTTCTTGTAAGAAAATTATGAAAAATACAATTCTCTGGTGCAAATGTGAAACTTCAGTCTATTTTTGGATCGAAAAATAAAACTATTTCCGTAAAATCTGACCGTAAACTCTAGTTTTTATAAGAAAATTATGGAAAATACAATTCTCTGGTTCAAATGTGAAAATTAAGTCCATTTTAGATCGAAAAATAAAACTATTTCTGTAAAATCTGAGCTAATAAGGGTTTTTGACCGTAAACTCTAGTTTTTTGTAAGAAAATTATGGAAAATACAATTCGTTGTCTCATAGGTGAAACTTAAGTCCAGTTATGGATCGAAAAATAAACTATTTCTGTAAAATCTGAGCTAATAAGGGTTTTTGACAGTAAACTCTAGTTTTTTGTAAGAAAATTATGGAAAATACGATTCTCTGGTTCAAATGTGAAACTTAAGTCCGTTTTGGATCGAAAAATAAAACTATTTCCGTAAATTCTGAGGTAATAAGGGGATTTTTGACCGCAAAATATAGTTTTGTGTAATAACATTATGGAAAATACATTTCTTTGGCTCATAGGTGAAACTTAAGTCCAGTTATGGATCGGAAAATAAACTATTTCTATAAAATCTGAGCTAATAAGGGTTATTGACCGGAAACTCTAGTTTTTTTTAAGAAAATTATGGAAAATACATATCTCTGATCAAATGTGAAACTTAAGTCTGTTTTTGGATCGAAAAATAAAACTATTTCCGTAAAATCTGAGCTAATAAGGGTTTTTGACCGTAAACTCTAGTTTGTTTTTGTAAGAAAATTATGGAAAATACAATTCTCTGGTTCAAATGTGAAACTTAAGTCCATTTTGGATCGAAAAATAAAACTATTTCCGTAAAATCTGAGCTAATAAGGGTTTTAAACCGTAAACTCTAGTTTTTTGTAAGAAAATTATTGTAAATACGAATCTATGGTTCAAATCTGAAACTTAAGTTCATTTTGGATCGAAAAATAAAACTATTTCTGAAAATTATGAACTAATGAGGGTTTTTGACCGTACACTCTATTTTTTTTCAAGGAAACTATGGAGAAAATAATTCTCTTGTTCAAATCTGAAACATAAGTCCATTTTGGATCGAAAAATAAACTATTTCCGTAAAATCTGAGCCAATAAGGGTTTTTGACCGTAAACTCTAGTTTTTTGCAAGAAAATTATGGAAGATACAATTCTCTGGTTCAAATGTGAAACTTAAGTCCATTTTTGGATCGAAAAATAAAACTATTTCCGTAAAATCTGAGCTAATAAGGGTTTTTGACCGTAAACTCTAGTTGTTTGTAAGAAAATTATGGAAAATACAATTCGTTGGCTCATCTGTGAAACTTAAGTCCAGTTATGGATCGAAAAATAAACTATTTCTGTAAAATCTGAGCTAATAAGGGTTTTTTGACCGTAAACTCTAGTTTTTTGACCGTAAACTCTAGTGTTTTGTAAGAAAATCATGGAAAATACAATTTGTTGGCTCATAGGTGAAACTTAAGTCCAGTTATGGATCGAAAAATGAACTATTTCTGTAAAATCTGAGCTAATAAGGGTCTTGACCGTAAACTCTAGTTTTTTGTAAGAAAATTATGGAAAATACAATTCTCTGGTTCAAATGTGAATCTTAAGTCCATTTTGGATCGAAAAATAAAACTATTTCTGTAAAATCTGAGCTAATAAGGGTTTTGACCGTAAACTCTAGTTTTTCTTAAGAAAATTATGGAAAATACAATCCGTTGGCTCATAGGTGAAACTTAAGTCCAGTTATGGATCGAAAAATAAACTATTTCTGTAAAATCTGAGCTAATAAGGGTTTTTGACCGTAAACTCTTTTTTTTGTAAGAAAATTATGGAAAATACAATTCTCTGGTTCAAATGTGAAACTTAAGTCTTTTTTGGGATCGAAAAATAAAACTATTTCCGTAAAATCTGAGCTAATAAGGGTTTTTGACCGTAAACTCTAGTTTTTTGTAAGAAAATTATGGAAAATACAATTCTCTGGTTCAAATGTGAAACTTAAGTCCATTTTGGATCGAAAAATAAAACTATTTCCTTAAAATCTGAACTAATAAGGGTTTTGGACCGTAAACTCTAATTTTTTGTAAGAAAATTATAGAAAATACAATTCTCTGGTTCAAATGTTAAACTTAAGTCCATTTTGGATCGAAAAATAAACCTATTTCCGTAAAATCTGAGCTAATAAGGGTTTTGACCGTAAACTCTAGTTTTTTTGTAAGAAAATTATGGAAAATACAATTCTCTGGTTGAAATGTGAAACTTAAGTCTATTTTTGGATCGAAAAATAAAACTATTTCCGTAAAATCTGTGATAATAAGGGTTTTTGACCGTAAACTCTAGTTTTTTGTAAGAAAATTATGAAAAATACAATTCGTTGGCTCATCTGTGAAACTTAAGTCCAGTTTTGGATCGAAAAATAAACTATTTCTGTAAAATCTGAGCTAATAAGGGTTTTTTTACCGTGAACTCTAGTTTTTTGACCGTAAACTCTAGTTTTAGGTAAGAAAATTATGGAAAATACAATTCTCTGGTTCAAATGTGAAACAAACTTAAGTCCATTTTTGGATCAAAAAATAAAACTATTTCCGTAAAATCTGAGCTAATAAGGGTTTTTGACCGTAACTTCTAGTTTTTTATAAGAAAATTATGGAAAATACAATTCTCTAGTTCAAAAGTGAAACTTAAGTCCAGTTTTGGATACTCATAATGATGAGGACTGATGGTTCTAATCCAATATTTTTTTCATAAAGACAAACTTTTTTTTTTAAACTTCAAAATTATTCAACTTTATTATTTTTTTTTTTTTTACGTATCTTAAAATGACAAAATATGCTTACAGCTCTAACAATTGTACTCTATGATTGCTCAGAGACACGATGTGGCTTTCCCACTGGTATTCTATGTCCGGTTATCGACACTACCTAGTCTCTTTCATATATTAAATCAGTATTTTTTACGCAGTGGAACGATATACACAAAAGTCATATCTTTAAAAAAAGTGAAGATGGAACATTTTAATAAAGTGTGTTCACATGACAATGTTATTGTAGCATTGAATTCAGACAAGGAGAAGTATTTAAACTATGAAAAAAGTACAAGTGGTAGCACTATTGGAAATGTATGCATGCATTGTCATGCCAGTAAGGAATTTTTTTGAATACCGAAAAAATTCAACTCTTATGTAGGTGGTTATGCGAGATTGAGATCTCCAGAGATGATTGTATTCAAAGAGAATGCCCACATAAAAATAATCGTTGATGATAGAGGACAACTCCTTGCTACTGTTGCAGGTAACACATTACCTACTGATACATCCAATCGTCAGCTTTCGGGTATTAGTATTCAACGGAAGGTTAAAAAAAGAAAGGCCTACTTTTCTACTAATATCGTAAACCATATCTTGTCTACGTGCCGAAACTGTTACCTGTGTAAAAATAATGGGATAATAGACTGTGAAATTGCCAGAAAAATAAAAAGGGCATTGGCAAAAAATATCACTATGGAATATAAAGATGAATCGATGAAAAACAAAGCACCAGGAAACGTTACTGCCATTGATCAAACAGTCAATGAACAAAATAATACCAAAGACGAAAAGCATATTGAGCCTTTTGATGTATGACTAAAAAATTGTGTATGACTCAAAATGGAATAATGATTATTCTACTGATTACGAACTAAGAGAAGACAATAGCTACAATATCAAGAGAGAACATGGTGAACTATTTTATGGAACAGATTCAAAACGTCCAAAGGTAATCATTGATATTAATAATGTATCATAATATATGTATAATAATAATGTATCATAATATGATAATAATAATGTATCATAATGTATCATAATAATATGTATCATAATAATGTATCATAATATTGTATTAATATTATACATAGCATTATTTCATTAAAAATATATTATGCATTACATTGTTATTTGTTCATTATTTTTAGAGTAAGCTAGCATATCAAACGTTTAGAATGTCTATTAAAACATCGGAGATGTAAGAAAAGGAATTTGCATACATCTATTGTCAGACACAAGGGATAACATTGACAAAATCTAGGTATCAGAATTAATAAATTCTTTATCAACATCCGTTGTTGGATATGTCATTATCTCATTATGAAAAAATTGTAAGTAAGTAAGTAAGTAAGTAAGTAAGTAACAAACTCTTTCTTGAATTCACCTCTTGGATGCACAATACAGAAATATAATTCAGGAAATTATGAAAAAAAATTGAACAAATTCATTATTAACATTCATTATCAATTGAAGTCGCTTCCTAGACAGACAATACAGCAATTTCAAGAAATCTAAGTATAAGAGTGATTAAATTCTATATCAACATCCATTTCTCGGATACATAGGAAAAAGTTGACAAAATCTAAGTGTTAGAGTGAATAAATTTTTTATCAACATCTTTTGTCAGATACATCGGATAAAATTTACAGAATCTAAGTGTCAGAGTGAATAAATTTTTTTTTTATCAACATCCTTTGTCAGATACATCAAATAAAATTGACAAAATCTAAAAAATTTCAGAATGAATAAATTCTTTAACAACATCCTTTATCAGATATGTAGGATAAAACTAACAAAATCTAAGTATCAGAGTGACTAAATTCTATATCAGCATCCTTTTCTCGGATACATAGGATAAAATATCGGATAAAATTGACAAAATCTAAGTATTAGATTGATTAAATTCTATATCAACATCCCTTTCTCGGGTATATGGGATAAAATTGACAAAATCTAAGTATCAGAGTGAATCATTTATTTTTTATCAACATCTTTTATCAGTTACAATAATTATAATTAACAAAATCTAAATATCAGAGTAAATAAATGTTTTTTCAGCGTCCTTTGTCGGATATGTTGAATAAAATTGACAAAATCAAAATATCAGAATGAATAAATGTTTAACAACATCCTTTGTTGGATATGTTGGATAAAATTGGCAGAATCTAAGTATCAGAATTTTTAAATTCTATATCAACATCCCTTTCTCGGATACATGGGATAAAATTGAGAAAATCTAAGTATCAGAGTGAATAAATTCATTATCAACATCCTTTGTCGGATATGTCGGATAAAACTGACAGAATCTAAGCATGAGAGTGATTCAATTCCATATCAAAATCCCTTTCTCGGATACATGGGATAAAATTGACAAAATCTAAGTATCAGAGTGAATAAATGCTTTATCAACATCCTTGAAATGTATTATCAACATCATTTGTCGGCTATATCGAATAAAATTAACAAAATCTAACTATGAGATTGATTAAATTCTATATCAACATCCCTTTCTCGAATACTTGGGATAAACTTGACAAAATCTAAGTATCAGAGTTATTAAATTCCATATCAAAATCCCTTTCTCAGATATATGGGATAAAATTGGCACAATCTAGGTATTAGAGTGAATGAATGCTTTATCAATATCCCTTAAATGCATTATCAACATCAAATGTCTAAGTATCAGAGTCATTAAATTCCTTATCAAAATCCCTTCCTCAGATATATGGGATAAAATTGGCACAATTTAAGTATTAGAGTGAATAAATGCTTTATCAATACCCCTTAAATGCATTATCAACATCACATGTCAGATATATCGGATAAAATTGACAAAATCTAATTACCAGAAAGAATAAATTCGTTTACAAAGTTTTTATCGGATACATCAGATAACAGTCATAAAATGCAAGTTCTATTCATTTTGACTTCATGCGTCGTTACGTAAATTTAGGTTAGGTTAGATGTTGATATAGAAATTAATCAATCTGATGCTTAGATTTTGTCAATTTTATCCGATATTTTATCCTATGTATCCGAGAAAAGGATGCTGATTTAGAATTCAGTCACTCTGATACTTAGATTTTGTCAATTTTATCCGACATATCCGATAAAGGATGTTGTTAAAGCATTTATTCATTCTGAAATTTAGATTTTGTCAATTTTATTTGATGTATCTGACAAAGGATGTTGATAAAAAAAATTATTCACTCTGACACTTAGATTCTGTCAATTTTATCCGATGTATCTGACAAAAGATGTTGATAAAAAAAAATTATGCACTAACACTTAGATTTTGTCAGCTTTTTCCTATGTATCCGAGAAATGGATGTTGATATAGAATTTAATCACTCTTATACTTAGATTTTGTGAAATTGCTGTATTGTCTGTCTAGGAAGCGACTTCAATTGATAATGAATGTTAATAATGAATTTGTTCAATTTTTCTTCATAATTTCCTGAATTATATTTCTGTATTGTGCATCCAAGAGGTGAATTCAAGAAAGAGTTTGTTACTTACATACTTACTCACTTACTTACTTACAATTTTTTCATAATGAGACGATGACATATCCAACGCCGGATGTTGATAAAGAATTTATTCGTTCTGATACCTATATTTTGTCAATGTTATCCCATGAGTCTGACAACACATGTATGCAAATTCCTTTTTTTACATCTCCGATGTTTTAATAGACACTCTAAATGTATTATATGCTAGCTTACTCTAAAAATAATGAACATATAACAATGTAATGCATAATATATTTTTAATGAAATAATGCTATGTATAATATTAATAAAAATTAATTTATGATACATTATTAATATCAATGAATATCTTTGGACATTTTGAATCTGTTCCATAAAATAGTTCACCATGTTCTCCCTTGATATTGTAGCTATTGTCTTCTCTTAGTTCGTAATCAGTAGAGTTATCATTATACTATTTTTAGTCATACCCAATTTTTACTGGTGTGTCTTCATCAGGCTCAACATGCTTTTCGACTTTGGTATTACTTGGTTCATTGACTGCTTGATCAATGGCAGTAACGTTTGCTGGTGCTTTGTTTTTCATCGATTCATCTTTATATTCCATAGTGTTTCTGCCAATGCAGTTTTTATTTTTCTGGCAATTTCACAGTCTATTATCACATTATTTTTACACAGGTAACAGTTTCGGCACGTAGACACGATATGGTTTACGATATTAGTATAAGAGTAGGCCTTTCCTTTTTTGACCTTCCGTTGAATGCTAATACCCGAAAGCTGACGATTGGATGTATCAGTAGGTAATGTGTTACCTGCAACAGTAGCAAGGAGTTGTCCTTTATCATCAACGATTATTTTTATGTTTATGTTGGCATTCTCTTTGAATGCAATCATCTCTGGAGATCTCAATCTCACATAACCACCAACATAAGAGTTGAATTTTTTCGGTATTCCAAAGAAATTTAATTCCTTACTGTCATGACAATGCATGCATACATTTCCAATAGTGTTACCAGTTATAGTTGTTTCATAGTTTAAATACTTCTCCTTGTCGGCATTCAATGCTACAATAACATTGTCATGTGAACACACTTTATTAAAATGTTCCATCTTCACTTTTTTCAAAGATATGACTTATGTGTTTACCGTTCCACTGCGTAAAAAATATTGATTTAATACATGCAATAGACTAGGTAGCGTCGATAACCGGACATAGAATACCAGTGAGAAAGCCACATCGTGTCTCTGAACAATTATAGAGTAAAAATGATAGAGCCGTAAGCATATTTTTTTATTTTACTATACTTACAAAAAAAAATAAAGTTGTATAGTTTTGGAGTTTAAAAAAAAATAGTTTGCTTTTATGAAAAAAATACTGAATTAGAACCATCAGTCCTCATTATTAGGAGTATCAAAAACAGGACTGAAGTTTCAAATTTTAACGAGAAAATTGTATTTTCCACAATTTTCTTACTAAAAAAACTAGAGTTTACGGTCAAAAACCCTTATTAGCTCAGATTTTACGGAAATAGTTTTATTTTTCGATCCAAAAATGGACTTAAGTTTCACATTTGAACCAGAGAATTGTTTCTTCCATAATTTTCTTACAAAAAAATAGAGTTTACGGTCAAAAAACTAGAGTTTACGGTCAAAAAACACTTATTAGCTCAGATTTTACAGAAATAGTTTATTTTTCGATCCAAAACTGGACTTAAGTTTCACATATGAGCCAAAGAATTGTATTTTTCATAATTTTCTTACAAAAAACTAGAGTTTACGGTCAAAAAACCTTATTAGCTCAGATTTTATGGAAATAGCTTTATTTTTCGATCCAAAAATAGACTTAAGTTTCACATTTGAACCAGAGAATTGTATTTTCTATAATTTTCTTACAAAAAACTAGAGTTTACGGTCAATAACCCTTATTAGCTCAGATTTTACGGAAATAGTTTTATTTTTCGATCCAAAAATGAACTTAAGTTTCACATTTGAACCAGAGAATTGTATTTTCCATAATTTTCTTAAAAAAAACTAGAGATTACGGTCAAAAACCCTTATTAGCTCAGATTTTACGGAAATAGTTTTATTTTTCAATCCCAAATTAGACTTAAGTTTCACATTTGAACCCACAGTTCATATAATTATCCAGTAAGCTTATCGCAGATCATTTCTGGTCTTCGTTCTCGGTGCGAACAAAAAGCTCCTCCCACTTCTTCGTGCAGTTATTAATAGCGGGTTTCCACTTGTTTCCGATTGTTTCGCGTAGAGTGCATTATTCGTAATAGCGGGTTTCCACTTGTTTCCGATTGTTTCGCGTCTGACTTGTCTACCCGTGAAAAGATCTGACGCCGCTTATGTTTCTACGTTCTCTGGAGCAGTCGCACCCCGGTCGGGGTTTTTATAATGGGTAAGATAGGGAATGGTCATACTGGATAATTATATGAACTGTGTTTGAACCAGAGAATTGAAATTTTCCATAATTTTCTTACAAAAAAACTATAGTTTACGGTCAAAAACCCTTATTAGCACAGATTTTACAGAAATAGTTTATTTTTCGATCCATAACTGGACTTAAGTTTCACCTATGAGCCAACGAATTGTATTTTTCATAATTTTCTTACAAAAAAGTAGAGTTTACGGTCAAAAACCCTTATTAGCTCAGATTTTACGGAAATAGTTTTATTTTTGATCCAAATGGACTTAAGTTTCACATTTGAACCAGAGAATTGTGTTTTCCATAATTATTTTACAAAAAACTAGAGTTTACGGTCAAAAACCCTTATTAGCTCAGATTTTACGCAAATAGTTTTATTTTTCGATCCAAAAATAGACTTAAGTTTCACATTTGAACCAGAGAATTGTATTTTCCATAATTGTCTTACAAAAAACTAGAGTTTACGGTCAAAAAACCTTATTAGCTCAGATTTTACAGAAATACTTTATTTTTCGATACATAACTGGACTTAAGTTTCACCTATGAGCTAAAGAATTTTATTTTCCATAATTTCCTTACAAAAAACTAGAGTTTACGGTCAAGAACCCTTATTAGCTCAGATTTTACAGAAATAGTTTATTTTTCGATCCATAACCGGACTTATGTTTCACCTATGAGCCAACGAATTGTATTTTCCAGAGTTTCTTTACAAAAAACTAGAGTTTATGGTCAAAAACTCTTATTAACTCAGATTTTACGGAAATAGTTTTATTTTTCGATCCAAAATGGACTTAAGTTTCACATTTGAACCAGAGAATTGTATTTTCCATAAATTTCTTACAAGAAACTAGAGTTTACGGTAAAAAACCCTTATTAGCTCAGATTTTACAGAAATAGTTTATTTTTTAATCCATAACTGGACTTAAGTTTCACCTATCAAACTATCAAACTATAACTGTTCTTTGGAAGCCGGCTGCCATGGCACTATCTCCCCCACAAAGTATTGTTTCACGCTTTAGTTGTTAAAAATGGTCTGTCCACTCCGTTTGTGGGAGGGGTTGCTCGCCATTTGCCCCCCCCGCCCACTATCACACTATAACTACGCTAAGACACCCCTATGTCATCGACCCACCTCCCCCAAAACACTTTTCAGCCATTTCTAGTTAAAAATTTTATTTCAACTCATTCATTCGGGGTTTTTTGCAAGCAATTCGGGCCACAGTACAGCACTATAAGTACTCTAAGACACTCCGCTGCCATCACCCCACCACAACATGGAGTCATATAGTGTCTTTCGATTTAGTTCGAAGTTCCCTTTTTGGATACCTAGGATCAAACAAGCCCCCTTCCCTATAATCAAACAGTTCGTGGTACAGAACTGTAAGTAAGGAGCGACCCGGCTCAATAGTATCCGAAACTCTAAAAAACTGAATTTTGATATCAATAGATACATCAAAAGAATCAGATTTTAGTTCTGATTTTAAATATATAAGTTTAATCAAGTTTAGTCCTACCCATCAAAAGTTACGCGCCTGAGAAAATTTGCCTTAGTTTTGAAGAAAAGGGTGAAACCCCCCCTAAAAGCTATAGAACCTTAATAAAAATCACACCATCAGATTTAGCGTATCAGACAACCCTGTTGTAGAGGTTTCAGGCTCCTATCTGCAACAAAGTGGAATTTTGAATTTTTAGCCAGAAGAAAGATCACGGATGCGTGTTTATATGTTTTTTGTTTTTGTTTTTTTTGTTTTTTTTTTGTCCAGGGGTAATCGTATCGATCCAGTGGTTCTAGAATATTTTGGAGGGCTCAATCGAAAGGAAATCAAAAGTTCTAGTGCCCTTTTAAGTGACCAAAAAAATTGAGGGTATCTAGGCCCCCTCCCTCGCTAATTTTTTCTCAAAGTCACGCGATCACAATTTTGAGATAGCCATTTTGTTCAGCATGGTCGAGAATATGATAAGTATGTCTTTTAAGGATGATTTAACCCCCAAAGTTCCCGGAAGATGGATGAAAGTTATGAACTTTACCCAATGTTTACATATAGTATTGGTTATTGGAAAGTATACAGACGTTTTCAGGGGGATTTTTTCTGATAGTGGGGGGGGGGGGGTTCGGGGGTTATGTGGAAGGATCTTTCCATGGAGGAAGTTTTTATGGGGGAAGGGAAATTGCTATGAAGGGGACGTCGGATTTCCCAACATTATTTAAAAAAACAATCAGAAATTAAATAAAAAAACAACAAGTTTTTCAACTGAAAGTAAGGAGCAACATCAAAACTTAAAACGAACAGAAATTATTATCTATATGATTGGGCTCGCCCCCTAGTCAATACCTCGTTCTTTAAGCCAAAGAATTACTTTCATAAGAGCAATTTATTCTAATTAACGGCCTTTGTTATTAAGAGGTCATTTTTAAGAAATTAGAACAAAATTTGAACTTTAGCGTAAGGAGCGAGGTATTGACTAGGGGACAAACCCCCTAATATACGTATTAAAAATATATGAACACAGAAGTTCTTTACGTAAGTTAATTCGTAAGTTACGTATATTTATTTCTAATAAAAACGTTCGTAAATAATAATAATTTATTTATAACCCACTGCACAAACAATGTGACAAAAAGTAGAGTAAAGAGAAAAAGAAAAAAATATACACACAGCACTTAAAGTAAAATAAACAAATAAAAAGAACATTCAGCGAAACAAACAATATAACAAAAGGGAAAAAAGTGAAATACCAGGAAAGAAAACAAAAAACTACACTAAGCAAAAAAAAAAAACAAAAAAAAACCAGCAATTTAGCTAAATAGGCAGATAAGACTAGGGTTAGGACCAAGACGGATTGGCGCATCATCAATTAAATTCGAACTTAATTTTTCCACTGAAAGAACAATATTTGTTTCCTGATACTGACTAATTAACCTCCGGTTCCGGAATAATCGTGGTAAATAAAGTAAAAACTTGCAATAACAATGGTAATCCGTCTTGGCCCTTTTTCCGTCACCTTTGTTCAGAAGCATATATGCACCAGAGCAAAATAACACGGAATTGTCGCAAAAACTCGGGTACAACTTTGTTAGTGCATGTCGCCGGAAATGTCCACGATTTCCAACAATTTTAGAATATCCCAGTTTAAGCTTATTCTTAATATCACGAATTGTCTGAAAGCGAAAAGAACTTAGTGAATTGCAGACAGAGATCCCGAGCCATCGAAAAAAGGTGACTTGAGGGTATAGAAAAAGAGTTGCAATCCAAAGGATGAGACGAACTAATCCCATTAAAAATAAAATATTCACATTTATCAACATTTAGGAATAACCCAATACTTGCAAATGCAGCGGTGACGGATCGGACAGAACGCGCTAAACCCAACTCAGTTCGACTAATAAGAAGCAAGTCGTCAGCATAAGCTAAGTATGATACGTCTGCATATCCCGTAAGGCAAGAACTAAGTATACCAGACAATAACCAAATAAAAGATTGGACCAAATAAATGGAGAAAGCCATTTAACCAAATAAAAGTAAAATTAATATGCAAATTTTGTTTTAAATATTCATGTACGGTAAGCCAAAATCAAAACCTGTATTAATTCAAAAACGTTCAAAATTAAATACAAAAACAAGTTTTTGTAAATGAAAGTAAGGAGCGACATTAAAACTTAAAACGAACAGAGACTTTTCCGTATATGAAAGGGGCTGTCCGCTCCTCAACGCCTCGCTCTTTACGCTTTACGCGACTCTTTCTCACAGGTCTATTTAAAAAAAAAAAAAACTTTAGCGTAAAGAGCGAGTTGTTGAGGAGCGGACTGCCCCTTTCATATACGGAATGGTCTCTGTTCGTTTTAAGTTTTAATGGCGCTCCTTACTTTCAGTTAAAAAAAAATCGTTTTTTTATTTAATCATAGGCAGCGCTATCGCGCTGCCTATGATTAAAATTCCAACCAGCAGAAATATCCCAGCCGTGGAATATGCTCCCTAAACATATTCCCCTCAGATAATTTCGGATATTCATAAAAATGGAAGCTGAAATTTCTACTCAACTTTTTAGGTCAGAAGCAATGCTTTAGCGTTACCTAAGTAAAGAGCCATAAGGGTTCAATGAATTAATAATTTTTTTTCCAGGGGCACTCTATGTGGAAGAGGTGGTCGCATAAACTTTGGAATGGGGTTTATTGAATTACAAATTAAAATTTATAGTGCCCTTACACCAGGGGCGGATCCAGGATTTTTTAGGGGGGGGGGGGGCAAAATAGGTCGATCCGATAAACTTCCAATTTCCGATAAAATTCCGATAAACTTCCAATTGGACTAGAACTTCCAATTTCCAATCAAATGAGCCATGTCTGAAGTTTAAACGAGAATCCCTTCCTGCCCCCCAGGCCCTGGGGGGTTTTGTTGACGCCAGAGTTTTGTTACTTAACCTTTCAACTATTTTTAACAAAATTTTTATCTGATGCATTTAGAGGATGGGGGGGGGCTAGTTGCCCTCCAATCTCTTTTGACTCATAAAAAGTGAACAAGAACTTTCAATTTCCAATCAAATGTGCGCTCTCTAAAGTTTATACGAGTGTCCCTTCCATAAAAAAATAATATGAAGGATTCGGAGAATCCTTAAATTACAACCCTTGCCCTGAGGACTGTGGGGGAGTTGTCATCTTCAAAGACCTAATTTCCAGACCTTAAAGCTACGTTTAATAAAATAGTTGTCTCAAAATTTTGATTGGAGGTGTTTGGGGAAAAGGTGGGCGTGAGGGGGGGGCTAGTTGCCCTCCAATTACTTTCGACTATTAAAAAGGTTGCTTGCCGTTTAAATTTCCAATCAAATGAGCCTTTTTTGAAGTTTCTACGACAACGCCTTCTACAAAGACCCTTATATGCCCCCAGGGCAAAACTTAAAACCCTTGCCCTAAGGGTTGTGGGGGAGTGTCCTCCTCAAAAACATATTTTCTATGTGAAAATCAACAACGCTGAACAAAATGGCTATCTCAAAATTTTGATTGGATGTGTTTGGGGGAATGATGGGTGTAGGGGGGGGGCTAGTTGCCCTCCAGTCAACTTAGACTATCAAAACGTTCATTAGCCCTTTGAATTCCCAATCGAATGGGCCTATTTTGAAATTTTTTCGACAGCGCTTTCTACAAAAACGTTCTGTGCCCCCTGGACAGAACTAAACGCCCTGGCCCTGAGGGATGTCGGGGAGTTTCCTCCTATAAAAAAACTTAACAATCGGGAAATCAACTACGCTGAACAAAATGGATAACTCAAAATTTTGATTGGATGTGTTTGGGAGATTGATGGGCGTCGGGGGGGGAGCTAGTGGCCCTCCAATCACTTTTGACAATTAAAAAGGGCACTAGCCCTATGAATTTCGAATCGAATGAGTCTTTTTTGAAGTTACTAAGACAACATTTTCTATAAAAATCATATATGCCCCCAGGGCATAACTTAAAACCCTTGCCCTGAGGGTTGTGGGGGATTGTCCTCCTCAAAAATATATTTTCTATCTGAAAATTAACTACGCTGAGCTAAATGGCTATCTCAAAATTTTGATTGGATGTGTTTGGGGAAATGATGGACGTGGGGGGGGGGGGGGGCTATTTGCACTCCAATCACTTTCGACTATTAAAAAGGGCACAAGCCCTTTAATTTCCAATCCAATGAGCCTGTTTTGAAGTTTCTACGACAACGCCTTCTATAACAACCTTATATGCCCCCAGGACATTACTTAAAATCCTTGCCCTGAGGGTTGTGGGGGAGTGTCCTCCTCAAAAATTTATTTTCTATGAGGAAATCAACTAAGCTGAACAAAATGGCTATCTCAAAATTTTGATTTGATGCGTTTGGGGGAATGATGGGCGTGGGGGGGGGCTAGTTGCCCTCCAATCATTTTCGACTATTAAAAAGGGCACTAGAACTCTCGATTTCCAATTGAATGAGCCCCATTTGAAGTTTATACGACGACCCCTTCCATATGAAGTGCCTCTGAAAAAAATAATAATAATAATAAAACATTGGAGCCGTATGCCCTTTACTATAGGCAACGCTACAGTGTTGCCTCTGACCCACCCAATTAAATTTTTGGGATAGCCATTTTGTTCAGCATAGTTGATTTCCAAATAGAAATTATGTTTTTGAGGAGGACACTCCCCAACAGCCTTCACGGCAAGGGTTGTAAGTTATGCCCTGGGGCATATAAGGTTTTTTATAGAAAGCTTTGTCGTAGAGACTTAAAAAAGGGCTCATTTGATTGGAAATTCATAGGGCTAGTGCCCTTTTTAATAGTCGAAAGTGATTGGAGGGCAACAAGCCCCCTCCCAAGCCCGTCATTCCCCCAAACACATCCGATCAAAATTTTGAGATAGCCATTTTGCTCAGCGTAGTTGATTTCCTGATAGAAAATATGTTTTTGAGGAGGACTCTCCCCCACAAGCCTCGGGGCAATACATGTTGGCACAATGCATTATTTATTATGTTTTCCCTTTAGAGCAGGGTACTTCGTATCGAAGAAGTTGCAGTAGAAACTTCGAAAAGGGTTCTTTCAATTGGAAATCGGAGTGGCTTGTGCCCTTTTTAATAGTGGAAAGTGATTGGAAGGCAACTAACACCCCTTCCACACCCACCATTTCCAAAACCTCGTCCAATCAAAAGTGTGGGATAGCCATTTTGTTCAACGTAGTTGATTTACAGATATAAATCATGTTTCTGAGGAGCACACTCCCCCACAGCCTTCAGGGCAAGGGTTTTAAGTTATGCCTGAGGATGGCTTCAGGACAAGAGTTGTAAGTTATGCCCTGGGGCATGTAAGGTTTTTATAGATGGTGTTGTCGTGAAAACTTTAAAATAGGCTCATTCGATTAAAAATTCAAAGGGCTAGTGCCCTTTTTAATAGTCGAAAGTGATTGGAGGGCGACAAACACCCCTTCCACGCCCACCATTTCCCAAAACACATCCAATCAAAATTTTGAGATAGCCATTTTTTTTCAGCGTAGTTGATTTTCAGATATAAATTGTGTTTTTGAGCAGGACACTCCCCCACAGCCTTCAGGGCAAGGGTTTTAAGTTATGCCCTGGGGATGACTTCAGGACAAGAGTTGTAAGCTATGCCCTGGGGCATATAAGGTTAATAGAGAAGGTGTTGTCGTAAAAACTTCAAAAAAGGCTCATTCGATTGGATATTCAAAGGGCTAGTGCCCTTTTAAATAATCGAAAGTGATTGGAGGGCGACAAACCCCCCTCTCAAGCCCACCTTTTCCCCAAACACATCCAATCAAAATTTTGAGATAGGCATTTTTCAACGTAGTTTTAAGTTCTGTAAATTAGGTCTTTGAGGATGACAACCCCCTCAAAGCCCTCAGGGCAAGGATTGAAAGTTATGCTCTGGGGGATATAAGGTTTTTATAGATCGCGTTGTCGTAGAAACTTCAAAAAAGGCTCATAGGATTAAAAATTGAAATGGCTAGTTCCCTTTTTAATAGTCGAAAGTAATTGGAAGGCAACTAACACCCCTTTCACGCCCACCATTGTCCCAAACACATCCAATTAAAATTTTGAGATAGCCATGTTGTTCCACGCATTTTAAAGTTCAGGAAATTATACCTTTGAGCAGGACACTCCCCCCAAAGTCTTCAGGGGAAGGGTTATAAGTTATGCCCTGGGGCCATACAAGTTTTTATTGAAATCTTTGTCGTAGAAACTTAAAAGGGGGCTCATTTGACTGGAAATTCAAAAGGTCTAGTCCCCTTTTTAATAGTCAAAAGTCATTTGAGGGCAACTAACCCCCATCTCTCACCCACCTTTTCCCCAAACACATCCAATCAAAATTTTTTGATAGCCATTTTGTTCAGTGTGGTTGATTTCCAGATAGAAATTATGTGTTTGAGGAGGATACTCTCCCACATCTCTCAGGGCAAGGGTTGTAAGTTATGCCCTGGGGGCATATAAGGTTTTTATAGAAGGTGTTGCCGTAGACTCTTCGAAAGAGGCTCATTCGATTTGGAATTTGAGAGGCTAGTGCCTTTTTTATTAATCAAAGGCAATAAAAGGGCAGCTAACATCCTTTCTAAGCCCATTATATCTTAAGAAATAACCAATAAAAGCTTTTAGATAGTCGTTTTGTTCCATGCAGTTTCAAGTTCAGGAAATTATACCTTTGAGCAGGACACTCACCCAAAAGTTTTCAGG
Source organism: Artemia sp. Qi Xiang Cuo (assembly GCF_049724085.1). Classification (NCBI taxonomy): domain Eukaryota; kingdom Metazoa; phylum Arthropoda; class Branchiopoda; order Anostraca; family Artemiidae; genus Artemia; species Artemia sp. Qi Xiang Cuo. The sequence goes on from NC_142799.1 coordinate 41,644,194, forward strand.
GCAAGGGTTATAAGTTATGCCCTGGGGACATATAAGTTTTTATTGAAATCTTTGTCGTAGAAACTTGAAAAAGGGCTCATTCGACTGGAGATTCAAAGGTCTAATGCCCGTTTTAATAGTCGAAAGTGATTTGAGGGCAACTAACCCCCCTCTCTCGCTTACCTTTTCCCCAGACACATCCAATCAAATTTTTTAGATAGCCATTTTGTTCAGCGTTCTTGATTTCCAGATAGAAATTATGTTTTTGAGGAGGACACTCCCCCACAGCCTTCAGCGTAAGGGTTTTAAGTTATGCCCTGGGGACGGCTTCAGGACAAGAGTTGTAAGTTATGCCCTAGGGCATATAAGGTTTTTATAGAAGGTGTTGTCGTAAACACTTCAAAAAAGGCTCATTCGATTGGAAATTGAAATGGCTAGTTCCCTTTTTAATAGTAGAAAGTGACTGGAAGGTAACAAAAACCCCTTCCACGGCCACAATTTCCCACAGCACAACCAATCAAAATTTTGTGATAGCCATTTTGTTCAGTTTAATTGATTTTCAAATAGAAATTATGTTTTCGAGGAGGACACTCTCCCACAGCCCTCAGGGCAAAGGTTTTAAGTTATGCCCTGGGGACGGCTTCAGGACAAGAGTTGTAAGTTATGCTCTGGGGCATATAAGGTTAATATAGAAGGTTTTGCCGTAAAAACTTCTAAAAAGGCTCATTCGATTGGAAATTCAAAGGGCTAGTGCCCTTTTTAATAGTCGAAAGTGATTGGAGGGTGACAAGCTCCCCTCCCACGCCCACCTTTTCCCCAAACACATCCAATCAAAATTTTGAGATAGCCATTTTATTCAACGTAGTTTTAAGTTCTGTAAATTAGGTCTTTGAGGGTGACAACCCCCTCAAAGCTCCCAGAGCAAGGGTTAAAAGTTATGCCCTGGGGGCATATAAGGTTTTTATAGATCACGTTGTCGTAGAAACTTCAAAAAAAGCATATTCAATTAGAAATTGAAATGGCTAGTTCCCTTTTTAATAGTCGAAAGTAATTGGAAGACAACAGTAGTAAGGGTATAATAGATTGAAAACCTACAAAAAACCTACATGAATATGCGTGTAGTTTAACCGGTACATTGGCTTACCAGGGTCAGTCACCTATTACTATGAACGGTACATGTCTTACCAGACGGGTTTTATGAGGTAACACCCATTTTTTGGGGTCAAACAGAGAGAGAGCGGTGGTTAGTCCATATACACTAACTTGATTAGTAGTTGGATTCAGATATAAGAGTAATTTGAACGACTAATGTTTTTGAAAAGGGTAATTACTTCTAAGTTCAATAACCAAATTAAACTTCCGATGGTTAAGAAAGCGTAACGGGTAATTACATATACAGTAACTTGATTTGTAGTTGGATTCAAATATAAGGAGTAATTTGAACGACTAATGTTTTTGAAAAGGGTAATTACTTCTAAGTTCAATAACCAAATTAAACTTCCGATGGTTAAGAAAGCGTAACGGGTAATTAAAGTATGAGGAATGGGATGCTATAATTAGAATGGTTTTAAGTTGAAAATTGTGATGTAAAAATAACTCTATTTGCGAATTTTTTGCGAAAAGGTATTTGCGTAAAGGTATTGCGTTGGTTAAGAAAGCGTAACGGGTAATTAAAATATGAGGAATGGGATGCTATAATTAGAATGGTTTTAAGTTGAAAATTGTAACGTAAAAATAAATCTATTTGCGAATTTTTTGCGAAAAGGTATTTGCGTAAAGGTATTGAGTTGGTTAAGAATGCCTCACGGGTAATTAAAGAATGAGGAACGGGATGCTTGCATCAACAATACAAAGAATATGCTCCGATACTTAATAGATTTGACGCCAACAAGAGATATTGTTAAAAGGTATTCAATAGCTTAATTGAAAAGTAACGATAGAATGACTTTGTGACTTGACCTACCTTTACCTCTCCGATGTGCTCTGTATAATACACAAGTAACGTTTGAAAAGTATGAGGGGGGTGGGGGCAAGTATTCAGTTAAAATAAAGCTAGGATTCTTGTCACTTTTCGTTCCCCCAATTTTTCAAAGCGGGTGTTTACAATATGGGGGAAACTGGCCCGACCAAAGAGTTTTCATATTCATGTCAGTTTTTAGTTCCCCGATTTTTCAAAGAGGGTGTTTACAACAAAGGGAGAAACTGGTCAGTCCAAATATTATTTATATTATTTTAACCTTTCGTCCCCTAAATTTTTCAACGTGGCTGTTTACAACTAAGGGGGACAATGGCCCGACCAAAGAGTATATATATTCTTGCCACTTTTCGTTCCCCCAATTTTTCACGGTGGGAGTTTACAACTAAGGGGGAAACTGGCCCGACCAAAGAGTATTTATATTCTTGTCACTTTTCGTTCCCCCAATTATTCAAAGAGGGTGTTTACAACTAAGGAGAAACTGGCCCGACCAAAGAGTATTTATATTCTTGTCACTTTCCGTTCCCACAATTTTTAAAGACGGATGTTTACAACTAAGGGGGAAACTGGCCCGACCAAAGAGTGTTTATATTCATGTCACTTTTTGTTCCCCGAATTTTTTCAAAGTGGGTGTTTACAACTAAGGGGGAAACTGGCCTGGCCAAAGAGTATTTATATTCTTGTCACATTTCCTTCCCCCAATTTTTCAAAGTGGGTGTTTACAACTAAAGGGAAAACTGGCCCGACCAAAGAGTATTTATATTCTTGTCACTTTTGGTTCCCCCAATTTTTCAAAGAGGGTGTTTACAACTTAGGGGGAAACTGGCCCCACCAACGAGTATTTATATTCTTGTCACCTTTCGTTCTCCCAATTATTCCAAGCGGGTGTTAACAACTAAGGGGAAACTGGCCTGGCCAAAGAGTATTTATATTCATGTCACTTTTCGTTCTCCCAATTTTTCAAGGAGGAGGTTTACAACTAAGTGGGAACCTGGCCCGACCAAAGAGTGTTTAGATTGCTGTAACTTTTAGTCCTCTCAATTTTTCAATCCGGGTGTTTACAACTTAGAGGGAATCTGGCCCAACCAAAGAGTATTTATATTCTTGTTACTTTTCGTTCCCCCAATTTTTCAACTCGGGTTTTTACAACTATGGGGAAACTGGCCCGACCAAAGAGTATTTATATTCTTGTCACTTTTCGTTCCCCCAATTTTCAAAGTGGGTGTTTAAAACTAAGAGGAATGGCAGAAGGATGTATTAGCGAAATTATAGTGGAGGGCGAGTTGCTACCGAAAAACCCCTGTGGATTAGTTGAAATAAAAATTTTAATTAGAAATTTATTAAAAGTGTGTTTTGGTATATGTGATGATTGTCTGAAGGATGTATTAGCGAAGTTATAGTGGAGGGTGAGCTGCTAGCGAAAAACCCATGTGGATGAGTTGAAATAATTTTTTTTTAACAAGAAATGACTGAAAAGTGCTTGATTGGCAGAAGGATGTATTGACGAAGTTATAGTGGAGGGTGAGTTGTTAGCGAAAAACCCGTGTGGATGATTGAAATAAAAAAATTTTTAACAAGAAATGATTGAAAAGTGTTTTTGGGGATATGGGTTGATTGGCAGAAGGATGTATTAGCGAAGTTATAGTGGAGGGCGAGTTGCTAGGGAAAAACCCATGTGGATGAGTTGAAATAATTTATTTTTAACAATAAATGAATTAAAATTTTTTGATTGTCAGAAGTATGCATTAGCGACGTTATAGTGGAGGGCGAGTTGTTAGCGAAAAACCCGTGTGGATGAGTTGAAATAAAAATTTTAATGAGAAATGACTGAAAAGTGTTTTGAGGGATATGGGTTGATTGGGAGAAGGATGTATTAGCGAAGTTATAGTGGAGGGCGAGCTGCTAGGGAAAAACCCATGTGGATGAGTTGAAATACATTTTTTTTTACAAGAAATGTCAGAACAGTGCTTGATTGTCAGAAGTTTGTATTAGCGAAGTAATAGTGGAGGGCGAGTTGCTAGCGAAAAACCAGTGTGGATGAGTTGAAATAAAAAAATTTATAACAATAACTTACTGAAATGTTTTTTGGTCTAGATGTTTTTATTGGCAGAAGGATGTATTAGCGTATTTAAAGTGGAGGACGAGTCTCTAGCAAAAACCCCGTGTGGATGAGTTGAAATGAGAATTTTTAACAATAAAAAGCTGAAAAGTGTTTTGGGGAGATGGTTTGATTGGCAGAAGGATGTATTAGCGAAGTTAAAGTGGAGGGCGAGTTGCTAGCGAAAAATCTAAGCTAATAAGGGTTTATGACCGTAAACTCTAGTTTTTTGTGAGAAAATTATGGAAAATACAATTCGTTGGTTCATAGGTGAAACTTAAGTCCAGATATGGATCGAAAAATGAACTTTTTCTGCAGAATCTGAGCTAATAAGGGTTTTTGACCGTTCAATCTTGTTTATTGCAAAAAAATTAAGCAAAATACATTACTCACGTTCAACTTTGATACTTCTGCCGACTTTTTGATTCAATTATGGGGAATACCGTGTGAATGAGATGAAATAGGATATTTAAAAAAATTAATTTATAAAAAGTGTTTTTGATGAGATGGGTTGATAACCCCGAGGGAGTTGTTAACTCAGGTAATTTGTTATAAATTTTAAACAACATCAGTCTATGAAAATGACTAACGACGATAGAATGACATTGTGAGTTGACCCAGCTTTACCTCTCCGATTTCTGATGGAACTAGCTTCAAATATTGAACCTAAAAGATTCATATTACCATGGTTATGAAGTGTTTATAGAATTGGTGGTCTTTAAAAAGACCGTTGGGTAGTCATGGGTGTGATGACTATTGTAAAAATTCATCATTGTTTGTCATCCACTCGGTATGATTCCAATCTATATCATGGATTTGTTTGTTCTTCTTCTTCCTAGGAAATCTCACACACATATTCCGGGAAGGAATATCTATTGGTAGCCATTTGCTAAAAAATCGAACCTCGTCCTCTGGGTTGTGTATCTAACTCGGAAATACATCACAACTAAAATCTTCCAAGTTGAATAATGGTACATCTGATTTGTATTTGTCGATCAAAAGTTTATCAGTGGGCACATTCCCTTTTGTGTACAGTGCTGTTACGCCAAAAAAACAGCATATCTCTCTAACTTCCTCTTGTACGTAGGATAAATCCTTCCCTTTGTTATAGGATGGAAGAATCATTCTATTATATAAACCTATTTTGTTTATAAAGTATAGTGTATTGTGCCACCTGTCTTCATTGTACTCATACATATTATAGTTTATATACCAGTGGTAACAAGAGACTTCTTGATGATCAGTAGTCAACAGTAGAAACGCGCATTCAAAAATCACTCCACACGCCGATTTCTTCACGCCAATGTATTCGCAGTCAAAAACGCCATACATCTTTGAAGTTATATTGATAGAATGGAATATTCAAACTGTTTAAAGTTCCAAATTGAAACTACATTATATACTAAAGAAACTGAATATATTAACATCTAAAACAAGACACACTGGTTTATATTTAATAAAAATTATTTTTATTATTAAGACCTCAGAATATTTTTCTTCACGAATGACAAGTAACAATTTTCCTTAAATTAGAATATTAAATAGATATCGCATGTAAACGAGAAACTGCCGGTGATTTAGACGTAATTTTCTCACACCTAGAAGAGACATGCATCTCATTAGTCCGAATATACATGCTAATTCGATTTCATCTCATGACATATTTTTACATGTCAATTGCTAAAGAACTTTATTCATCTCAAACGTAGAAATCAGACCTAGGTTTTTTAGATTTTCGTGAGTGTTTGTTTCTTGGAGTTTATTAATTGAGAAGTTAACTTTAATATTTCGTGGTTTTGCCGTGACTGAAATCATGAATTAGAATAGTTAATAATTCGTCTTTTTCTAACTGTAATAGAGTATATAAATTCATGTCTTACTGCTATTTATTCTTCCTAAGCCTAGTAAACGTATTATTAATATTTCATAAGAAACATAAAAATTCGGTCAGTCCTGTTTTTATAAACTACATCAAACTGCAAAGTATACCCTTCCTATACTATTAAGTTAAATGTTAACTATTAAAGGCTATGAGCCTGAGAAAATTTACCTGCTTTTCGCTAAAGGGGGAAAACCCCCCTAAAAGTCATACTATCTTAAAAGTCACACCATCAGGTTCGGCATATCAGGAAACCTGACTGCAGAGGTTTCAAGCTCCTATCTGCAAAAATGTGCAATTTTTGTATTTTTTTTAGAAGAAAGATTACTTGTAGTTTTATTCCCAGGGGTGATCATATCGACCTAGTGGTACTAAAATATCGTAATACGGTTCATTTGACTGGAAATTGAAAGTTCTAGTGCCATTTTTAAGTGACCAAAAAGATTGGATGGTAACTACGCCGCCTCTCACGCCTCTTTTTTTCCGAAATCGTGCGGTCAAAATTTTGAGATTGCCATTTTCTTCATCATTGTTGAAACGCCTAATAGATATGTCCTTGAATATAACATGAAACCCCCCTCACATCCCCAGGGGAAACGTCTTTAAGCTATGAAATTTGTCTATTCTTTACGCATAGTATTGATTGTTTGGAAGTATGTATAAATTTTTTTTTGGGGGGGGGAGAGAGGGTTTTCTCCATGGAAGTGGGGCTAGAATTAATGGCATTATTTAGAAAACGATAATACAATAAATAAAAAAAGTTTTTTCAACTGAAAGTAAGGAGCAAAATTAAAACTTAAAACGAAGAGAATTATTACGTATATGAAGGGGATTTCCATCTCATAACCTCGCTCTTTGCACTAAACTTTGAATTTTGTTCCAATTCCTTAAGAACGACTCCTAAAACACAAGGTTCGTTTAATTAGAACAATAAGAAGCTCTTTTAAAAGTACCAAGATTTTAGCGCAAAGAGTGAGGTGTTGAGGAGCGGTGCAATCTCATTCATATACGTAATAATTTTCGTTTGTTTTAAGTTCTAATGTTGCTCCTTACTTTCAGTTGGAAAAATATGTTTTTTTTTAATTTAATTTTTATGTAATGATTTCTTCAAATAATATCAAGAGGATTTGTTTTTATGCTGCTCACAGTGTAAAATGTGTTACTAAAATATTGTTTCAAAATGTTTTTGGTCTATCGACCTAGTGGTACTAAAATATCGTAAGAGGGCACATTTGACTGGAAATTAAAAGTTCTAGTGCCATTTTTAAGTGACCGAAAAGATTGGATGGTAACTACGCCGCCTCTCACGCCTCTTACTGGCATTATTTAGAAAACGATAATACAACATATAAAAAAAGTTTTTTCAACTGAAAGTAAGGAGCAAAATTAAAACTTAAAACGAAGAGAATTATAACGTATACGAAAGGGATTTCCATCTCATAACCTCGATCTTTGCACTAAAGTTTGAATTTTGTTCCAATTCCTTAAGAACGAATCCTAAAACACAAGGTTCGTTTAATTAGAACAATAAGAAGCTCATTTAAAAGTACTAAGATTTTAGCGCAAAGAGTGAGGTGTTGAGGAGCGGTGCAATCTCATTCATATACGTAATAATTTTCGTTTGTTTTAAGTTCTAATGTTGCTCCTTACTTTCAGTTAGAAAAATATGTTTTTTTAATTTAATTTTTATGTAATGATTTCTTCAAATAATATCAAGAGGATTTTTTTTACACTGCTCACAGTGTAGAATGTGTTACTAAAATTTTGTTTCAAAATATTTTTGACCTAAACTTGTTTTGTGCATTGCGCGTTTATGTTTTAGTAGAGCCTCATCGGTCGAAAAAAAAAGTCTTGATAATTTTGTTGTATGGGTTCACATTTTATAAAACTGAACGTAAGGGCGCCACTAATGAGAAGTGACCAAAAAGATTGGATGGTAACTACGCCGCCTCTCACGCCTCTTTTTTCCGAAATCGTGCGGTCAAAATTTTGAGATTACCATTTTCTTCATCATTGTTGAAACGCCTAATAGCTATGTCTTTAAATATAACATGAAACCCCCTCACACCCCCAACTCACACCTCATAACCTCGCTCTTTGCACTAAAGTTTGAATTTTGTTCCAATTCCTTAAGAACGGCTCCTAAAACACAAGGTTCGTTTAATTACAACAATAAGAAGCTCTTTTAAAAGTACCAAGATTTTAGCGCAAAGAGTGAGGTGTTGAGGAGCGGTGCAATCTCGTTCATATACGTAATAATTTTCATTTGTTTTAAGTTCTAATGTTGCTCCTTACTTTCAATGGGAAAAATATGTTTTTTTTTAATTTAATTTTTATGTAATGATTTCTTCAAATAATATCAAGAGGATTTGTTTTTACACTGCTCACAGTGTAGAATGTGTTACTAAAATTTTGTTTCAAAATATTTTTGGTCTATCGACCTAGTGGTACTAAAATATCGTAAGAGGGCCCATTTGACTTGAAATTAAAAGTTCTAGTGCCATTTTTAAGTGACCAAAAAGATTGGATGGTAACTACGCCACCTCTCACGCCTCTTTTTTCCGTAATCGTGCAGTCAAAATTTGACACGACACACAAACAGAGTCATAGTGAGAGAGATATCCAAAAAGTTGGGTTGATCTAGGTTCACTTAGAGTGGCGCGCAGTTGAAACAACTGCGTTGTTTCTAGAGTTGAAACAAAATTTTAGTAACACATTCTACACTGTGAGCAGAGTAAAAAACAAATCCTCTTGATATTATTTGAAGAAATCATTACATAAAAATTAAATTAAAAAAAACATATTTTTCCAACTGAAAGTAAGGAGCAACATTAGAACTTAAAACAAACGAAAATTATTACGTATATGAATGAGAGTGCACCGCTCCTCAACACCTCAGTCTTTGCGCTAAAATCTTTGTACTTTTAAAAGAGCTTCTTATTGTTTTAATTAAACGAACCTTGTGTTTTAGGAGTCGTTCTTAAGGAATTGGAACAAAATTCAAACTTTAGTGCAAAGAGCGAGGTTATGAGAGGGAAATCCCCTTTGTATACATAATAATTCTCTTCGTTTTAAGTTTTAATTTTTCTCCTTACTTTCAGTTGAAAAAAACTTTTTTTATATATTGTATTATCGTTTTCTAAATAATGCCAGTAAGAGGCGTGAGAGGCGGCGTAGTTACCATCCAATCTTTTTGGTCACTTAAAAATGGCACTAGAACTTTTAATTTCCAGTCAAATGTGCCCTCTTACGATATTTTAGTACCACTAGGTCGATAGACCAAAAATATTTTGAAACAAAATTTTAGTAACACATTCTACACTGTGAGCAGTGTAAAAACAAATCCTCTTGATATTATTTGAAGAAATCGTTACATAAAAATTAAATTAAAAAAAACATATTTTTCCAACTGAAAGTAAGGACCAACATTAGAACTTAAAACAAATGAAAATTATTACGTATATGAATGCGATTGCACCGCTTCTCACCACCTCACTTTTTGCGCTAAAATCTTAGTACTTTTAAAAGATCTTCTTATTGTTCTAATTAAACGAACCTTGTGTTTTAGGAGTCGTTCTTAAGGAATTGGAACAAAATTCAAACTTTAGTGCAAAGAGCGAGGTTATGAGAGGGCAATCCCCTTCATATACGTAATAATTCTCTTCGTTTTAAGTTTTAATTTTGCTCCTTACTTTCAGTTGAAAAAACTTTTTATTTATTGTATTATCGTTTTCTAAATAATGCCAGTAAATCTAGCCCCACCTCCACGGAGAACTCCCCATCTCTCCCCCCCCCAAAAAAAAATGTATACATACTTCCAAATAACCAATACTATGCGTAAAGAATAGACAAATTTCATAACTTAAAGACGTTTCCCCTGGGGATGTGAGGGGGGTTTCATGTTATATTCAAAGACATAGCTATTAGGCGTTTCAACAATGATGAAGAAAATGGCAATCTCAAAATTTTGACCGCACGATTTCGGAAAAAAAGAGGCGTGAGAGGCGGCATAGTTACCATCCAATCTTTTTGGTCACTTAAAAATAGCACTAGAGCTTTTAATTTCCAGTCAAATGAACCCTATTACGATATTTTAGTACCACTAGGTCGATATGATCCCCCCTGGGAATAAAACTACAAGTAATCTTTCTTCTAAAAAAAATACAAAAATTCCACATTTTTGCAGATAGGAGCTTGAAACCTCTGCAGTCAGGTTTCCTGATATGCGGAACTTGATGGTGTTACTTTTAAGATAGTATGCCTTTTAGGGGGATTTTCCCCCTTTAGTGAAAATCAGGTAAATTTTCTCAGGCTCATAGCCTTTAATAGTTAACATTTAACTTAATGGTATAGGAAGGGTATACTTTGCAGTTTGATGTAGTTTATAAAGACAGGACTGACCGAATTTTTATGTTTCTTATGAAATATTAATAATACGTTTACTAGGCTTAGGAAGAATAAATAGCAGTAAAACATGAATTTATATACTCTATTACAGTTAGAAAAGGACGAATTATTAACTATACTAATTCATGATTTCAGTCACGGCAAAACCACGAAATATTAAAGTTAACTTCTCAATTAATAAACTCCAAGAAACAAACACTCACGAAAATCTAAAAAACCTAGGTCTGATTTCTATGTTTGAGATGAATAAAGTTCTTCAGTAATTGACATGTAAAAATATGTCATGAGATGAAATCGAATTAGCATGTTTATTCGGACTAATGAGATGCATGTCTCTTCTAGGTGTGAGAAAATTACGTCTAAATCACCGGCAGTTTCTCGTTTACATGCGATATCTATTTAATATTCTAATTTAAGGAAAATTGTTACTTGTCATTCGTGAAGAAAAATATTCTGAGGTCTTAATAATAAAATAATTTTTATTAAATATAAACCAGTGTGTCTTGTTTTAGATGTTAATATATTCAGTTTCTTTAGTATATAATGTAGTTTCAATTTGGAACTTTAAACAGTTTGAATATTCCATTCTATCAATATAGCTTCAAAGATGTAGGGCGTTTTTGACTGCGAATACATTGGCGTGAAGAAATCGGCGTGTGGAGTGATTTTTGAATGCGCGTTTCTACTGTTGACTACTGATCATCAAGAAGTCTCTTGTTACCACTGGTATATAAACTATAATATGTAAGAGTACAATGAAGACAGGTGGCGCAATACACTATACTTTATAAACAAAATAGGTTTATATAATAGAATGTTTCTTCCATCCTATAACAAAGGGAAGGATATATCCTACGTACAAGAGGAAGTTAGAGAGATTTGCTGTTTTTTGGCGTAACAGCACTGTACACAAAAGGGAATGTGCCCACTGATAAACTTTTGATCGAAAAATGCAAATCAGATATACCATTAATCAACTTGGAAGATTTTAGTTGTGAGGTATTTCCGAGTAAGAGACACAACCCAGAGGACGAGGTTCGATTTTTTAGCAAATGGGTACCAATAGATATTCCTTCCCGGAATATGTGTGTGAGATTTCCTAGGAAGAAGAAGAACAAACAAATCCATGATATAGATTGGAATCATACCGAGTGGATGACAAACAATGATGAATTTTTACAATAGTCATCACACCCATGACTACCCAACGGTCTTTTTAAAGACCACCAATTCTATAAACACTTCATAACCATGGTAATATGAATCTTTTAGGTTCAATATTTGAAGCTAGTTCCAGCAGAAATCAGAGAGGTAAAGCTGGGTCAACTCACAATGTCATTCTATCGTCGTTAGTCATTTTCATAGACTGATGTTGTTTCAAATTTATAACAAATTAACTGAGTTAACAACTCCCTCGGGGTTATCAACCCATCTCCCCCAAAACACTTTTCAGTCATTTCTTGTTAAAAAATTTCTATTTCAACTCATTCACGCGGGTTTTTCCACATTTGAACCAGAGAATGGACCTAAGTTTCACATTTGAACGAGAGAATTGTATTTTGCATAATTTTCTTACAGGAAACTAGAGTTTATGGTCAAAAACCCTTATTAGCTCAGATTCTACAGAAATAGTTTATTTTTCGATCCATACCTGGACTTAAGTTTAACCTATGAACCAACGAATTGTATTTTCCATAATTTTCTTACACAAAACTAGAGTTTACGGTCAAAAACCCTTATTAGCTTTGATTTTTCGCTAGCAACATGCACTCCACTTTCACTTTGCTACTACGTCCTTCTGCCAATCAACCCATCTCCTCCAAAACACTTCAACCATTTATTGTTAAATTTTGTTATTTCAACTCAATCACATAGGGTTTTTGCTAGCTACTCACCCTCCATTATAACTACGCTAATACATCCTTCTGGCAATCGACACATCACACCCAAAACACTTTTTAGTTATTTCTTGTTAAAAAAATATTTATTTCAACTCATCCACACGGGTTTTTCGATAGAAACTCGCCCTCCACTATAACTTTGCTAATACATCCTTCTGCCAATCAAACTCTTTTCAGTCATTTCTTGTAAAAAAAAAATTATTTCAACTCATCCACATTGATTTTTCTCTAGAAACTAGCCCTCCATTATAAATTCAGTAATACCACCTTCTGACAATCAACACATCTACCAAAAAACACTCGTAAGTATTTTCTAATTAAAAATTTAATTTAAACTCATACACACGGTTTTTTCACTAGCAACTCGACCTCAACTATAACTTCACTAATACTTCCTTCTGCCAGTCCTCTTAGTTGTAAAAACCCTATTTGAAAAATTTGGTTACCTAAAAATGAAAAGAATATAAATACGCTTTGATCGGACCAGTTTTACCTTAGTTTTAAAGAATAGCTATGAAAAATTGGGGGAACAATAAATGAAAATAATATAAATACTCTTTGGTCGGGCCAGTTCCCCACTTAGTTGTAAACACCCTCTTTGAACAATTGGGGTAACGAAATGTTAAAAGAATATAAATACTCTTTGGTCGGGCCAGTTTCCCTCTTAGTTGTAAACACCCGCTTTGAGAAATTGGGGGAACGAAAAGTGACAAGAATATAAATAATCTTTGGTCGGGCCAGTTTCCCCTTAGTTGTAAACACCCGCTTTGAAAAATTGGGGGAACGAAAAGTGACAAGAATATAAATACTCTTTGGTCGGGCCAGTTTCCCCCTTAGTTGTAAACACCCACTTTGAAAAATTGGGGGAACGAAAAGTGATGAGAATATAAATACTCTTTGGTCGGGCCAGTTTCCTCTTAGTTGAAAGCACCCGCCTTGAAAAATTGGGGGAACGAAAAGTGGCAAGAATAGAGATACTCTTTGGACGGGCCAGTTTCCCCTTAGTTGTAAACACCCGATTTTAATAATTGGGGGAACTAAAAGTGACAAGAATATAAATACTCTTTGGTCGGGCCAGTTTCCCCCTTAGTTGTAAACTCCCACTTTGAAAAATTGGGGGAACAAAAAGTGGCAAGAATATAAAGACTCTTTGGTCGGGCCAGTTTCCCCCTTAGTTGTAAACACCCACTTTGAAAAATTGGGGGAACGAAAGGTGACCAGAATATAAATACTCCTTGGCCAGGCCAGTTTCTCCCTTAGTTGTAAACACCCACTTTGAAAAATTCGGGGACCGAAAAGTGACAAGAATATAAACACTCTTTGGTCGGGCCAGTTTCCCTCTTAGTTGTAAACACCCGCTTTGAAAAATTGGGGGAACGAAAAGTTTCAAGAATATATATACTCTTTGGTCGGGCCAGTTTCCCCTTAGTTGTAAACACCCGCTTTGAATAATTGGGGGAACGAAAAGTGACAAGAATATAAATACACCATGGTCGGGCCAGGTTACCACTTATTTTGTAACACACACAAGTATTAAGTGTTGTAACGAAACCTTTCAAGATTATAGATACACTTTGGTTGGGTCATTTTCCCCCTTAGTTGTAAACATCCAGTTTGAAATTTTGATGGACCAAAAAGTGAAAAGAATATAAATACTCTTTGGCCAGGCCAGTTTCCACCTTAGTTGTAAACACCCACTTTGAAAAATTCGGGGAACGAAAAGTGACAAGAATATAAATACTCTTTGGTCGGGCCAGTTTCCCTCTTAGTTGTAAACACCCACTTTGAAAAATTGGGGGAACGAAAAGTGACAAGAATCCTAGCTTTATTTTAACTGAATACTTGCCCCCACCCCCCTCATACTTTTCAAACGTTACTTGGGTATGATACAGAGCACATCGGAAAGGTAAAGGTAGGTCAAGTCACAAAGTCATTCTATCGTTACTTTTAAATTAAGCTATTGAATACCTTTTACCAATGTCTCTTGTAGGTGTCAAATCTATTAAGTATCTGAGCATATTCTTTCTATTGTTGATGCAAGCATCCCATTCCTCACTCTTTAATTACCCGTGAGGTATTCTTAACCAACGCAATACCTTTACGCAAATACCTTCTTGCAAAAAATTCGCAAATAGAGTTATTTTACGTCACAATTTTCAACTTAAAACCATTCTAATTATAACATCCCATTCCTCATACTTTAATTACCCGTTACGCTTTCTTAACCAACGCAATACCTTTACGCAAATACCTTTTCGCAAAAAATTCGCAAATAGAGTTATTTTTACGTCACAATTTTCAACTTAAAACCATTCTAATTATAGCATCCCATTCCTCATACTTTAATTACCCGTTACGCTTTCTTAACCATCGGAAGTTTAATTTGGTTATTGAACTTAGAAGTAATTACCCTTTTCAAAAACATTAGTCGTTCAAATTACTCCTTATATTTGAATCCAACTACTAATCAAGCTACTGTATATGTAATTACCCGTTACGCTTTCTTAACTATCGGAAGTTTAATTTGGTTATTGAACTTAGAAGTAATTACCCTTTTCAAAAACATTAGTCGTTCAAATTACTCCTTATATTTGAATCCAACTACTACTCAAGTTAGTGTACATGGACTGACCACCGCTCTCTCTCTGTTTGACCCCAAAAAAATGGGTGTTACCTCAGAAAACCCGTCTGGTAAGGCATGTACCGTTCGTAGTAATAGGTGACTGACCCTGGTAAGCCAATGTACCGGTTTAACTACACGCATATTCATGTAGGTTTTTTTGTAGGTTTTCAATCTATTATACCCTTACTACTGACAACTAACACCCCTTCCACGCCCACCATTGTCCCAAACACATCCAATTAAAATTTTGAGATAGCCATTTTGTTCCACGCAGTTTAAAGTTCAGGAAATTATACCTTTGAGCAGGACACTCCCCCCAAAGTCTTCAGGGGAAGGGTTATAAGTTATGCCCTGGGGGCATATACGTTTTATTGAAATCTATGTCGTAGAAACTTGAAAAGGGGCTCATTCGATGGGAAATTCAAAGGTCTAGTGCCCTTTTTAATAGTCGAAAGTGATTTGAGGGCAACTAACCCCCCTGTCTCGCCCACCTTTTCCCCAAATACATCCAATCAAAATTTTTAGATAACCATTTTGTTCAGCTTTGTTGATTTCCAGATAGAGATTATGTTTTTTAGGAGGAAACTCCCCCAAAGCCCTCAGCGCAAGGGTTATTAGTTATGCCCTGGGGGCTTATAGGGTTTTAATAGAACACGTTGTTGTAAAAACTTCACAAAAGGTTCGTTCGATTGGAAATTTAAAGGGCTAGTGCCTTTTTCAATAGGCGAAAGTGATTGGAAGGCAACTAAAACCCCTTCCACGCCAATCATTTCCCCAAAAATATCCAATCAAAATTTTGAGATATGCAATTTGTTCCATACAGTTTAAAGTTCAGGAAATTATACCTTTGAGCAGGACACTCACCCAAAAGTTTTCAGGGCAAGGGTTATAAGGAATGCCCTGGGGACATATAAGTTTTTATTGAAATCTTTGTCGTAGAAACCTGAAAAAGGGCTCATTCGATTAGAAATTCAAAGGTCTAGTGCCCTTTTTAATAGTCGAAAGTGATTTGAGGGCAACTAACCCCCCTCTCTCGCCTACCACTTCCTCAGACACATCCAATCAAATTTTTTAGAAAGCTATTTTGTTCAGCGTTGTTGATTTCCAGATAGAAATTATGTTTTTGAGGAGGACACTTCCCGTTAGCCCCCAAGATCAGAACATAATTTTTACATTACTGAAAAAAGTACAAATGAGTGTGCATTGTCAGTTTAATATACATATACTCATATTTAGTAATCAAAACGTTAGTACTAATTGATTTATTAAAGTTATAAAAGGAAAAACATTTATATTTTTTCAATAAAGTGCAAATTGTGTTCTGGCCTTGGGAAGGCATAGGGGTTTTGAGCCCAACTTATGTTAATTTCTGCTCTTTTTGAGTTTGACTCGGTTATTTATTGTAATTTCTGTTTTTTTTGTGTTTCATATATTTATCGATGCTGATTTGTGGTAGTTTCACGCTTGGTAGGTTATTTGATTTTATTTTTGCTCAGTTTTTGTTTAGTGAGGTTCTTTACTTTTCTTTGTAAAACTTATTTTGCGGAAAAAGTATTTTTAATTAATCAAAATACATATAACCAATCGGGTACTCTTATATTTTGCAGCAAGTGTCTCAGTGGCTATGGCGGTTATGTCATTCCTGGAGGCATAGTTATTGGACTTTTTCAACCATTGTATGCAAAAGGGCTATTCAAAAAATTTGATCGAGTTAGGCCTATTGGATGATCGGGATTCAGGGGGGTGGCTAGTAGAATGTTAATTTTGAATTATGACACCGCCATAGGACTATGTTATTCTGACACCGCCATAGGACCATGTTATTCTGACACCGCCATAGGACCATGTTATTCTGACACCGCCATAGGACCATGTTATTCTGAGACCGCTATAGGACCATGTTATTCTGACACCGCCATAGGACCATGTTATTCTACGTTACTCTATGTTCCTTCCTGTGCTATTTGGGATTGCGTAATATGTTATGAAGGACAGGTTTCTGACATAATTTATGTAGGCCAGATTTCTACTTCATAATATATGGCATACATGCCTTTTAGGGTAAATCCGTGTAAAAAAAACCGGTGTGTCTTGTTTATGTGTTAATATATTCAGTTTTTATAGAAGAAAATCGAGTTTAAAATTATAATTTTATACAGTTTGAATACTTCATTCGTTCTATTGATATATATATATATATATATATATATATATATATATATATATATATATATATATATATATATATATATATATATATATATATATATATATATATATATATATATATATATAATATATATATATATATATATATATTACGATCATTTACACTGGTAGAGATATGGAATCTTCTAAGCGACTTTTGGTGAGTAAAATTTTTTTATATTATAATAAAAAAGAAATCCATTTTTTGTCTCGCCATTAAGTTAAGGAAGAATTTCCTTTACCTTTCTTACTTACACTTTTTTTCACCGTGCTGTTAGCTCTTTTAAAAAGCTTCCTATGTTAATTAAAACAGTCCATGTGTTCCAACTTTTGTAAATATTCAAAAAAAAAGAGAGGCAGGTTCACTTCGATTTTGGCTCATCGTACATGAAAAAATTAAAACAGAATTTGCATATTAGTTTCGGCAGATTTAATCCGAATATGAAGGGTTGCCCCCTCCTCAATATCATGCTCTTTACGCTAAAGCTGTTAGCACTTTCAAAACAGCTTCCCATTCTAATTAAAAAAGTCCCTGTTTTTTTTTTCTTCAAATCTCAGTAAATATTCAAAACAGGGACAGTCAGTTTCACCATAAAATGGCTTTCTAAAAATTGAGTTATGACATAACTTACGAATTAACTTACATAAAGACTTTATATATTTATATGTTTTTATAATGTGTATTAATGAGTTTAACGCTATTTAGTACCTCTTTCTTTGCGCTAAAATATGTTATCACTTTCAAAAAAGATTACTATTCTAATTAAAAGTCCCTGTTTTTTTTCTACAAATTTCAGGAAAATATTAAAAACAGGGCAGTCAGATTCAACATAAAATAGCTTTCTCGAAATTTAGGTATGACATAACTTAAAAATTAAATTAAATATCGAACGTCTATATTTGCACGCTTTTATCACAGAAATTAAGGAGTTTACCCATATTCAATAAATTACTCTTAACGCTTAAGTCTAAATTTTGTTCCAATCACAAACTCTTGAATCACACAGACCTGTTAATTAGAATAGATACCTCTTTTGAAAGTGCTAAAAAAAAACTTTAGCGTAAAGGGGTGAGGTATTGACTAGAGGGCGAGCCCCTTCATGTACTTAATAATTTTTTGGTTTAGGTTATGTCTAGGAGTCTTCTTTCTTCCTTTTTCTGTGATTTCAAGTATTTCGATATTAATGTATATAAAGACTTAAAAGGTCTTCATATAAAGTTGAAAAAAAAAGATCTATAATATTCAACTTTATATTTTTGATAATATGGAATTGAAAGGACCAGTACCATCAATCAATATTCTAAATTAATAAAAATTAAACTAGCTAATTAAATTGTTTAATTTTTTCAAATGTTTGGAGTCTAGTACTGTGCTATTGAAGGGGCAGTGCCCTCTAGTAAGCTAAATAGTTTGAAAGCTGAAAATGATTTTTATTTTAGAATGCTGTTGATCAGCCATCGCAACAAAAGCGTGCAAAATTGGATGAATCCCAGGACAACATTGAGACAGGATTAATCGAATCATTAAATGCAATCAGGCCAAGTGTAATTCGCTTCGCTCCACATTCCGAAGGGAAGAAGGAATCTGGCAAGCTAGCTGTGATTTTTGACGTAAGTGTAAATAGATATTCTGAAAATATTTTTATAATTTATTAAATAGATATCTTCTACGCTTGAAGCGAATACTGCTCTTTGGGCAATTGAGTTGTAAAAAATATAGGACGCAATACAGCTGAATTAGCATATATATATATTTGGTATAATGAGATGCAAGAGCCTTCTGGGTGTTACAAATTTATAGCGTCGTCAGCTTCATCTATGCTTGAGATATCTAGATTATTTTGATTTTTATTCTTGTTCTTTTTTTGTTTAATGGAGTTTTCTACTTTTCTCTGAAAAACTTATTTTGTTGAAAAAGTGTTTTTAATAAATTCTTTATAAAATACAATTGAAGTGAATAATGCTTTTTGGCGATTGAGTTGTAAAAAAATATAGGACGCACTATAACTGAAATTAGCATATATATTTGGGATAGGGAGATGCAGAAGTCTTCTGGGTGTTACAAATTTATAGCCCCTTCCGCTTCATCTATGCTTGAGATATCTAGATTATTTTAATGGAGTTTTCTACTTTTCTTTGAAAAAAACTTATTTTGTAGAAAAAGTGTTTTTAATTTATTCTTTATAAATGACGTTTAAAATACAAGGATGATTCAATTAGAACAATAAGTAACTTTTTTTGAATATTCATCTTCGATATTCAACCGATTTTTAATGTTTAAATTTTTGTGTTAATAATTCTAGAGTGTGCTTCGTTTAACACAGACAAGTTCCGGGAGTAATGTTTGAAGAACTTCATAATTTCTGAAAACAATCAAAAGAAAAAAATCTTAGACAACGGTGAAGGCTACTTTAATAATAAAAGTTGTTACAAGAGTTACCATAGGGGATATTAACCTAAGCTTTAGTTATTAAATCGTTTGTAATTTGCAAGGATTTTCCTTTTAAAAGAAAAATTGTGTCTTGTAGAACTGATACTTTAATCGTTTATATTGAGTGAGAAACAAGTTCTTCTTCTTCTTAAAATGATTTATTTAGTAAAGGTTTAGTGCTACAAACACTTCAATCAAATCCATCACCAAGCGACATAGGAAAATTTAGAATTTCGAGAAAAGGGAGAAACTTACACCAACACCACCAACCAATGTATGGGATGCATGCTCATTAACCGAGGCTGAAGAGCAATGCTTCATAGAACTTACTGCCTCGGTTGAACGATGATCGGGTCTTATTGAAAAATACAATCCAGAGGAACAGGCACTAGAGTTGGATCCCCATTTTGCATTATCATTCTGAAAATTATATTTTTTTCGAATAGAACCATTAGTTTTATATATCATTCTCTTGTTCTAACTAATCCTCTAGGAATAAGAGTTCATTTTCCTGAATAAGCAAAACATATTTTTAACATGTTCAGTTGTCATTATGATAGAAATATTCCAATGTAACTTTGTTTCTTTTGATTGTTCGAGTAGTGGAATATTAACTACGAAAAATTGACATAGTTTATTAACTTTATAAAAATAATCGTTATTTCACATAAAAAAAATAAGCCCCTTTTTTTTCTACAGATTAATGAAATAGTAGTACCAATGGATCATGAATCTTCAGCATTTAATGGACCTGAACCAATTCTAGCACCATCAAAGGAGTTTAGAGACGACCCTTCATTAGTTTTAGACAATATGGAGTGGCTTAGAGGTTTTCTTAATGATTGTTTTGGGAATATGGCTAGCGTAGATGATTTAACTTGTGACATTGACATGATAGAAGATCCAGAGTGGGCAGATATATTCATGATTTAGAATTTAAGTGATGTTAGTAGTGAACTGAACCGGATCATCATATAAAATTTACGCCACAGGACAATACAGGCTGGCTCGATCAGCTGTCCCCAAACACACTGGAAGACATGCTAACTAACCTAGGGGACTTTATGCCATCTCCATCTAATGTAATTGAACAGACGGGGGGTGGTGTTATTGACAATTCTATATCACCCCCCACCATTCCGCTTAATGATACACCTAGCGCTAGTAATAGTAGTAGTAATACAGCAACAACAATGCAAATTGTTGGACTAAATTTTTCCAGGGACATTTTTGACGATGACTTTACCATTAGTGAATTG